>NC_058133.1:472439674-472476241 GCF_016433145.1 Gracilinanus agilis
GGAGGGAGGGAGGAAAGGAAGAGAAGGAAGGAGGGAAGGAGGGAGGAGGAAAGGAGGGGAGGAGGGAGGGAGGAGAGAGGGAAGGAAGGAGGAAGGAAGGAAGGAAGGAGAGAAGGAGGGAGGGAGGAAGGAAGGAGGGAGGAAGAAAGGAGGGGAGGAGGGAGAGAGGAGAGAGAGAAGGAAGGAGGAGGGAAGGAGGGAGAAAGGGAGGAAGGGAGGGAGGGAGGAAAGAGGGAGGAAGGGAGAAAGGAAGAAAGAAAGAAGTTATCTAGTCCAGCTTCCTCTTTTGACAGAGAAGGAGTTTGAAGCCCAGGATCACAAAGAGTTAAGTTGCTGACCTTTTCCTTCTGTTTTCGAATGGGCATTAAGTAATTGTTCCAAGGCAGAAAAGTGGTAAGGGCTAGGTAATTAGGGTTAAGTGACTTGCTCAGAGTCACACTGTTAAGAAGTGTCTGAGACTACATTTGAACCCAGGTCCTCCTAACTCCAGCCACCTAGCTGCCCCAGACTAGATAATGTCTAAGTCTATGATTCAATGATTCTTTGAGAGCACACAAAAAGAGGAGAGGATTGATAAGTATCAAATAGGGCCAAAAGGTCAAGAAGGAGGACTCAGGGGATTGTATTTCACAGTTTAAAACACCCTAGATCTTAAAAGAAAGCAGTTTCCAGTTGGGTAGGTTGTAGAATTTGGAAGGAAGACTCAGAGGGGCTAGAGAGGGGGCAGTGAAACAGATACAGAGACCAGGTCTCTTTCTAAACATTTCACAATGAAAAGGGAGAGGGGGTGCAGGATCTAATTTGAGGAGATGACCTGGTCAAGGGAAGGGGCTCCCTTTCTCCCTGAGTGGACCAATGGAAAGAAGATAATAGAAAGAGAATGAATATGAGCGGAAAAATAACCAAAGGAGAAAGGAAGTCTTGTTGATGAAACAGGAGGTGATGGAAACCAGCATGAATAAAAGGCCTATTTAATTCAATAAACATTTATTAAGCACTTTCTATGTGCTAGGCATGGTGCTAAGTGCTGCTAGCCTTGGCAAAGGGATAAACAACCTCATCCTCTGAGACCAGAATGAATGAGTGAGGACAACTCATTTATTTATCTCTCAAACCAGGTGCTAAATCGTTCCTGTGTGAGCTGCTGCCGAATGTACAAAAATATAAGACCTGATCTTTGTCCTGATATAGGTCACAGGCTTGTGGAAATAAGACATATTCAAATCATAGCATAGACCAAATTTACAGAAGACCTATATGTGAAAGAACTAAAATGGCTCATTTTGCTTTTTTAATATACTTTTAAATATACTTTAAAACACCCTTGAAATTTTAGATATCCTTGGATATTACGCCTATTTACAAGATGGAAAAATACAGCAGAAAATGTCATCTACTGGTGGTAAGAGGACCACAAAGTCAGGGACAGTGCTTTGGTAAATTAAGAAATTCAATATAATACTAAGAAATAGGGGGCAGCTGGGTGGCTCAGTGGATTGAGAGCCAGGCCTAGAGATGGGAGGTGCTAGGTTCAAATCCTGCCTCAGACACTTCCTAGCTGTGTGACCCCCATTGCCTAGCCCTTACCACTTTTCTGCCTTGTAACCAATACACTGTAGGAAGGAAGAATTTTAATATTAAGAAGAAACAGTTAAATAAATCATAACAGAGCTTTTTCAAAAAGTGACTTTTTTTAAAACATTTTTTAACATTTTTTATTTTTTTATTTTTATTTTTAATTTTTTTTTAACCCTTGTACTTCGGTGTATTGTCTCATAGGTGGAAGAGTGGTAAGGGTGGGCAATGGGGGTCAAGTGACTTGCCCAGGGTCACACAGCTGGGAAGTGGCTGCGGCCGGGTTTGAACCTAGGACCTCCTGTCTCTAGGTCTGACTCTCACTCCACTATATTTTTTTATTTTTTAAACATTTACTCACCAAAAAAATAAATTGTTGAATAAACATCTAAAATAAGGAATAAAATCTTGAAAAATTTTTCAAACTTTTCAAATTTCTTTCATTTTTATTATTTTTAAAATTTTATTATTAATTCATTATTTTGTTATTAAGACTTTAAAATTTTCAATCTTAGCATTTAACAAAACAGAACCAAATGAGAGACAATAAAAAAAAAAGTGTGTAATCTGAAGTTTCACCTGCTGGTCAAGACTCTTGATGTATATTCTGGATGAAATAATTTTCTTCCTCCTATAAACACCATAAAACCTTTTATATATTCCCCATCTTTAATTTCTTTCCGCTTGGGATCCGTCCACCGGCTCAGAGGTCACTGCAATCAAAACAAGTGTCCCTCCAGCATCCCAGCCACCACAACTACTAGGTCACAGTCCTTGGGAGAGGCCCTCCTCTTTCAGGTGCTTAGAAATGTTATTTTCTCCCCCTTGTTCAGGCTCACTTCAAATATGGTAATCTAGTTGGCACGCTCCCAGCTCTGAATTCCACCAGACCTTGAGAGGGCATTCATTCTGCCTGGAATTGCTCAGAACCAGATACTTAAATCCCACAGTGCCTGAGCACACGGCAATCCGGCTATCCCTCGAGCCCAGAAGCAATGGAATGATTCTCTAAAACCACACATCCTTGAAACTACTCTTCTGGATTGCAACATTAGTCAACAACATTTATCAAGAGATCACTGTGTACAGGGAAGGGGGGAGGGGGCTCCAGTGTGGGGGTGGGGGAGAAGCTGGGGAAAAAAGAAAAGAAAATGTTTAAAAAAAAAAAAAGAAATGTTTTTAATAAGGGGGCCCCAATGCCAGGTTGATTTGGCCAGAACTTCTTGGCTTGGTAGAGGACCGGTCAGTCTACTGGCCTGAAGGACAAGAAGGACTGGCTGGCTGGCTCAGGGAAATGACCAGTAAACGAGGTCAGAATGAAAGAGTCGATACACAGCCTTAGTTTCTGCCCTTGAGAGCAGGTTACAATGTAGTTTTCAAATGTAATATCATCACAAAAAGTTGTATGATTGTACTCACATTAGCAATTCTTGAATGGTCCTCGGAGAGGCAAAAGGTGGGGGGAGTCTGACAGTGTGGGGGGGAGGACTTGGGGGGGAAGAGATGCTGCTAGAGATCAAAATAGTCTTCATTCGAGTCTAGTCTACAGAAAGACTTCCAACTTTTATTTCTTTTCTGAGCATGTTTTCCATCCTAGTTGTGATTCACCAAGATATTATTAAATCTGCTTTGCATTCCCAGGGCAGGCCTTATAAAATAGAGGAAGGAACTCTATCCCAGGAGCTTCTCATTATCATGTGCTCCATCTAGGATTAAAATCCAGAGGAAAAATTTAAACCTAAAAACACCAGAAGGAACTTGTCCTGGAGTCAAAGTACAGGATAAAGTTATTCTCTTACTATTTCTCTAAAAACTGAAACCTGTAATTTCATCAGTATGGAGGGTGCCTGGTGTGGAAACTCCCTCCATTCATGCAGATCTATCATTTCTAACTTTAGAGTCTTGAGATACAGGGAGGTTAAGTGATTTGCCCGTGACTATGAAAACACTAGATGTAAAGGAGGTAGGAACTGAACTCACATCTTCCTGGCTTCAAGATTGGGGACAGCTAGATGGCATAGTGCCACCTGGCCAGGTCCTGGGCTCAAATCTAACTTCAGACACTTCCTAGCTGTGTGACGATGGCAAGTCGCTTCACCCTGATTTCCTAGCCCTTACTTGCTCTTCTGTCTTAGAAATAAAGCAGAAGATTAAGGTTAAAAAAAAAAAAAGACTGACCCTCTGTCCTTTCAACTCTTAAACCAATCAACCCCAAACAGCAAGTATTGATTAAGCCCCCACTATGGGCCAGGTACTGTGCTAGGTGCTGGGACCACAAAGACAATAATGGAAATGTCCTCACATCTCTATGAGAAGTGACACGTACACACGAGTATATATACCACACAGACTCTAAATGTATAAGGCAGGGCTGTGGGGAAAGTACAAACATCTCAGCCACTTGGAAAAGGTCTCACACTGGGGGCAGCCTTTGCACTGAGCTTTAAAGGAAAAGGAGAGTTCTAAAAACCAGTGAGGGGGGCTTGCATGCATTCCAGGTATAAGGGGCACAAGGATGGGGCACGGGACACTTTGTATGAGGAATAAGAAGAAAGCCAACGTGACAGGAGGGAGAGTAAAGGAGAATAAGCTTTTTGAACATCCATCTACCACTGGCACTATTTTATACGTTATCACCAAGTATTTTGCTTCCAGTTTCAAGACAGACCTATATGACTGAAAAAAACTTTCTACTCATCCTCAAATGTTAACCAATCTACAATACTTCACTAGTATTGACTTAAGGTAAAATTCCTAAAATAAAATGCACATCACTATCTCTACCACAGAGAGAAAAATAGAAGTAAAGGTTTAAGTAGAATGGATTACTTTGAAATCCGATGACCTCACATTGCAATGAATGCCAAGAGACCAGGCACCTCCCCAGGGAAGATGGGAGTAGTCAGATACAGAATCAGAATGAAAGTTTCTATGGACAATTCTGATACATAGTTTGTTACTGAGCGGAATAAAAAGTTCATTTACTGCCGTGAGCATTCCTTTACTTTGTAACTATGGGCATTCACAGCTTCTTCAGGGTTAATTTGAGAGTAGGATGTGTTTAATTATCACCACATGAATTACAAAGACAAGAACTCTCCAACAAAGTAGCTTCTTCCCACTGAACACACCAGTCAAGATGGGCTGGTCTTTTAAAGTCTTCCAGTAGTTCCCTGGCAAAAAAAAAAAGGGATGAGCAAGAAAAGATCACAAGCAGGAAGCAAACCAAAGTCAACACACACCTGCCACTACATAAGACAACAGGTTAAACGAGGTGTGAGGATAGCTTCAAGCCCCAGAAAGTGTATTTTGGTTTTGAGAAGACCGTCTACCTTTAAATGAGGCAAAACTTGAGACATACCAAAATTCCCCATTTTTGTCTCCTTCCCCCAACAAAACACACAGATGTATGCATACCCACTTCATATAAATAAATATGCTAAGGAGGGCGGGCAAGGCACTCTTCGCCAAGGGAACAGGTTCTGCAACCCCAATAAGCCCAGCCTGTGTTTGTGCCGCAATGGGGCAGCCTTGGCAGGAGGTGTGGATAATGTATGCATGGATCTGAGCTGCCAACATCCTGCATGAGAACCAACTTGGAGACCAGTAACCGCCCAAGGCAGGCCTCCAACGAAGGGCAATGTGACAGCCCAGAGAAGTGCTGGCCGCTTGTTACTTAGCCAAGAGAAGGAGGGCAGTTTTCATAGCTGGAACAAAGGAATCCACCTGATGTTTTAGGAAGAGCAAAGGGAGCCAAAAAATACCCCATACTCCCACCCACCTCCCACCACCACAAAAAAAAAGTCTTACTCAGTCCCATCCAGCCCATCCAGTTAGAGCCTGAACTTTTGGGGAGCTGGTGAAACAAGGTTTTTGCCAGGACAAGCACAAAAGGGTGAGGGAGATGCTGGCAGTTATGATTAACTGATGGGGTGGAATCCCCATGCCAACTGGGGCAGAAACTCTGGGTGAGTCCATGATAACACCTCAATTCTTCTCAGACAACAAAAAGGATCTTTCAGCCACTGACAGAGGGGAATGAATCTTCAAAGGGAGAACTTCTTAGTGAAGCCAAGCCTTCTCATGGGTCAGGCTTGGCATTCAGGACTCAGTAGGAAGCCTCCCATCCCCTCTCACTCAAATCCACAATCACACAGGCTAAATATACATCCATACCCCAAAAGACCAAAGAGCCTTTGTCTTTTCTCCATTTAAGACAAAATCATTAAGTATATTCAGACCCTTGACTTGTAAAGATAATCTTCACAAAGAGATCTGACTTCTAGCACATAGTAAAAAGAAATCCAAATAGTTACAACTCAAGAGGACTGGTGTGGAAGCCACCACTGTGCCCAGGAGGGATCAAGAACCTTAACAGTCTATAACATGCTTTTCAGCTGGGTCAGAGCCCTGAGCCACACTACCTAGAAGGTCTGCACTGAGTCAACCCAGCAGCAGGAAAGAGCTTTCCAAATGTGTGGATAAATCAGCAGATGACTCTACCAGTGGTGTGCTCATTAGTTCTGCCTCAACAATGACATAAGCTCTTTGAGGGCAGGGACAATGCCTTCCCATCCAGTAACTGGTAAAGCACTGAGTGAAACTCATCCATTAAAAATGACATTAGACAAGCTTCACTCCCACCCTAATGGGTCAGAAAACCTTGCTGTCCCAGTGGGTAAGCTTTGTAAAAATCTCAAAGCCAAGAGAAGGAGAAAAAAATCTCATCAAAGGAAAGATACTATAAAAATCTGACCAATGCTTATGTAAATAAACCAATGGGGTCATTCCCTTGATCTCCACTACTGTCTGTGGCTCCCTTAATAACTCTTCTGTACAACCCAGCGCATGACAGAAGAGAATGAACATTGGAACTGAGAGTCAGGAAATTGGGTCCAAGGTAACTGGGGACAAGTCACCTATTTCCCTCCCTGGCTTCCATTTCACCATCAATAATGAGAAAAGATTAGCCTAGTTGATCTCTGAGACATCCTCTACTCAATCTTCCACTCTCCTAACCTTTACTTCCTTGGGTAGGAAGAAGGAAAGAGAAGGAAAAAAGAGAGACTACACTGCAAATTCCCTATGTCCAATAGGGCATATTGATCAAATGATGTGTTAAATCCAGAACTCTGGAAGCAAACTCCCAAAAACATTCTTTCTTCCCCCTTCAAGACACAAACATCAAGAAACTCTGCCAAGGAAAGCACTCAGCCCCTTTCCAAAGATCCAAATGTTCACAGTTCTTGGTTCAGAAGCACCCCTTACTCAACTCTGTCATTCTACTTTCCTTCTTCAGAGATCTGTCCCTTCTTCTTACTAGTCCACCTTGGGGGTAAAAGGAGAAGGAAGGAGGGGAGATGGCTCCCACAAGACAGATAAGTGGTCACAGTTCTTAACAACATGTAACATCTTCAAAGGGAAATGTGGTTCATGGGAGCCAGGAATGAAACATAACACTTAACAACAAAAAGATTTCAAGGTTACATGGGTTCTGGTACTACTACAGTCTGAATAAATTTAGCAGTATTTATTAAGAAACTACTATTTACTTTTTTATTTGCTACTTTATTTTTTATTAAGAATCTACTCTTTAAGGGCAGTGATGTGGCTCAGTGGATAGAGCCAGGAGGTCCTAGGTTCAAATTTAACCTCAGAAACATTCTAGCTGTGTGGCCCTGGGCAAGTCACTTAATCCCAATTGCCTAACTCTTACTGCTCTTTTGCCTTGGAATGGATACTTTCTATTGATTCTAAAACAGAAAGTAAGAGTTAAAAAATGCTTCTAAGGCATTAGAGATACAGAGCCCAAAACAAAATTGTCCCTGCCTGCAAGTAGCTCATATTCTATAATCGGAAAAATGTACACATTTAAGTAAATATGAAATATATACAAAGTAAAGAATTGTCATAGGTCAGCACAATCTCCTGTAAGGTTTGTGAATGTTTTACACATCGGTCTTCACAATGGATTGACAACTACAGGATTGAATGTTTGGATATACAGAAATCTTATTTTAGGAAATGCAAACTTTGATACTCACCCTGCTGTCTCAATCCCCATTCTGAGAAAGCTAAGTAGGCATGTTTTGTAGAAAAAGTTCTGAGTCTGCAAAGACAAACCTTTAAGCAGTAACCTAAAAGGTACAACACTCCCAGTAGATGTGAGCTTTCTCAAAATATTGACAGTGTAAGGATTGGGGTAGAGGGGCAAGAAAAATCCAGGACCCAAACTCAGAAGGGACCTCAAGAGGTCATCCAGTCCAGCCCTCCCTACGTTCCTCCCCAGTCTCACCGCTCAGGTTAGCCCCCAGGATTTGTGGGGCTTACAGGCCTAGGTTCCCAAGCACCCTACAGAGGGTTCAGAACTGGGAGGTGAGGAGAACAGATTCTCTGAAAGGATGCCAACACAAAGGGAAAAACAAAAACCTGAGCTGCTCTTTATTCAAGAGAAAGGGTGGAGTACGAGTCCTACCAGAGGTGGGGTCAGCTTTCAACTGCTCTCATCTCTCAAAAGGTGAAAGCAGCTTCCAGCAAACCTGAGTCAACATCAGCCTCACCTGCAGGACATCCCATGGGAGGGGAGAGATGGAAGCCAAAGGTGCAAGAGGCCACTATACCCACAGCAGGCTAATGATGTTCAAATAAATAAATATAATTCTTCTCTAAGCTCCTACTCTCTGCCTCCCACTGTACCAGGTACTGTGTGTAACCCAGGACCTGCCACCATCTTGCTGAGGAAATGGTTTGACATATGACACAACTCAAGCAAGAAATTCTATATACTATATTCTATATCTGTCTGCCCTTATATTGTGAGCTCCCTAAGGGCAAGAACTATCTTTCTGCCTCTTTTTGTATTGCCAAGGGCTTAGCACTGGTCCTTGAAGCTAGTAGGCACTTATGGACTGTCCGTCTCTCCTTTTTAGTCAAATCCCTTTGGTTTCAGGAGAAATCTCTCCATGGAAAAGAAGTGAATTCACTTTGCAGGAAGTGTTTCTCAGCCTGGTATATTACTTTTCCAATGCTCCAAACTCCCAGAAGTTCAAGGTGAAAATCCTCCCCTTATAGGGGGCAGTTGGGTGGCTTAGTATATTGAGAGCCAGGCCTAGAGATGGGAGGTCCTAGGTTCAAATCTGGCCTCAGACACTTCCTAGCTGTGTGACCCTGGGCAAGTCACTTAACCCCCATTGCCTAGCCCTTACTACTCTTCTGCCTTGGAACCAATACACAATATTGATTCTAAGACAGAAAGTAAAGGTTTTTTAAAAATCCTCCTCCTATCCCCCCAAGTCTTTAAAAAATTAATTGTAATTAATTTTATTTTAAAAATATAAAATCACTAACTTTCCCCAAAAAATTCTCTAAAGAAAATTCATTTTTAGGTTATTTTCCTCATTAAAAATTAAATGAAATTAAAATAAATGTATTGGAATTTTAAAAGAATTTCACCTTAATTGCATTTTCCCTACTTGACATTCAAGTCGTACCCTGTTATCCTGTTGTTCTATCATGGCATGAAGCTGTAACCTTGAATTAATGACAGCTTATATTCCAATAAATTAGAATCACAGAAAATCTTAAGTAAAGAGTCTCATCCTTTCAGATCTAGTCCAACATGTACCTAAAATGAGAATATCTTTTAAAACATCTAACAACTTAAGACCATCCAGCCTCAGATCAATTACCTCCAAAGGATGAACATTCCTTAAAGCAATCACTTCAACTTTTGGACAGTTCTGATTTATTAGGAAGTTCATCCTTATAATGTCCCTAAATTTATTTCTTGGCCACTTTCACACAATGCTCCTAGCTCTGCCCTCTGAGGTCCAAGAACAATTCTAATCACTCTTCCCCATGACAGTCTTTCAAATATTTGTAAACAACTGTCAAGTTTCCCCTAAACGTTCTCTTTTTCCAGCTCAACATTCCTGCCCCTTCAACCAATTCTCTTATGGCATGGTTTAAGACCTCTGATCATTGCAATCACACTACTCTGGACACCCTGAAGTTGGTCTTTCCTGAAATGTGGGCGCTTACTAGGCTGGAAAGGTTTTCAAGGAAGGACACTGCCAAAGATGGTCACATGAAGACCTTTTTTGCTAAGTTCAGAGAAATCCCTCACCACAGGGTTGGCCATCAGGTGTGATGACTTCCAGTATGGCCATGGCAACTTGTGAAAAGCATCTCTCAAGATTATGAGAGAGTTCAGTCTGCATCAGTAAGAAGAGTGTCTATACCTATGAAGTTATGAGTTCTTTGAAATACTGAAGTATCTTCCATACATCACTCTAAAGAGACTAGATGGCTTATCTATCCCTAAGATTCTCTGAAGTAGAGGGAGGCATGTCTAGAGAATGGGAATGAGTCCCATGAAAGAATTTGCAAAACAATGCAAATTATACAGTTTCACAGAACACCATATTAAAAAAAGTGTATGAAGCAGCTCTGAGATATCCAAATATATCCCATCCCATTCAGACATCTCCCAGAGGTCCTAAACTGGGCAGTCACATTCCTAGTGACAAAATACTGTGCCCCTTTCAGTAGCTGGAGGGACAAATCTGGGAAAGAACTGAGGTCATCTCCTAAAGCTGAGGAATTAGTCAATAAACATTTATTAAGTGCTGTCATTTACTGTTCTAAGCAAAGGCAAAAAGACAGACCCTGCTCTCAAAGAGCTCAGTCTAATTGAGGAGATGATATACAAAGCATAGACAATAATACAGTGGAAACAATCATCGCAGGGAAGGCATGGCAGCAGAACAAAATTATTGACATTTCTTGAGAAAAGTCAATCAGGAATGCCTCCTCCACCTCCCTACTTTGAATTTCATAAAAAGGGATAGGGGGCCAAGTGCAAAAAGGTGCAGGGGAGGCAAAAAAAAAATATTCTCTGGCTTTATTGCGCTTTTTCTCTTAGCATTCAAAGAAACTGACTAGGGCTTGACATTTTTCAAAAGCAATTATTTGGAAGAATGCTAAAACAGTCTTGAAATCAATTTTATAAAAATTCATGGGGTCAAGGTGAATTATCAAGCAGGTAGCAAAATCTGAAAGTAGCTCCCAGTGGCAGGGAAAGGAGATCCTGGGATATAGGTGTGGTCACAAACTGCTGTTTGGAGAACCACAAGAATGGGACTGACAGATCTCCGCTGGGGAACTCAATGATGTGTAAATTACATCCTGGCAACAAGCCCAATATAAGAGATTCAAAGGGTCAGAAGGGTGTGTTCTAATTGGTACCTTGGGAGAACCCAAGTGATAAGAGATGGAGATTTCCAGAAAAAAAGTTCACAGTAATTTAGTATAATTCAGGAGAGTCACTAAAAAAAAAAAAAAAAAAAAAAAAAAAAAAAAAAGGCTTTACCATTTCTCGAGCAGTATAGAAAACAGAGACTCAGAATCTGTTAATTCTATTTACTGAGGTAACTAACTCAGTTTAATCCTCAAATTCTCCACTTGTAAAAAATAGGGTTGCTAATACCATCGACTACATAGCTAGAGAAACCCAGGTCACTCTTTTAGGATGCTAAAATTAAAAAGGTTCCCTAATAGCAGAAAGTTATTCTATTTTCTTTTTATTTAGCACTATTTTGAACAGTGCCTTTCAATCTCACTATTAGTTCTGCCCCAGTGACTCTGGAAAGTTTTATTTATTTCCCATCTTTTTTACAAGGAGGAAACTGAGGGCCAGTGAGATTAGGTAACTTGCCAAAACAAGTTACTAAGAGAATGAGTGAGGATTACAACTCCCTAGACTCAAGTGTCCATCTGATCTTGCTAATTTTGCCACCTCCACCCACCCCAATCACACATTACATCATTGCTTTCATTTAAAGGAGAAGAAAAAGACCTATACAACTTGAATTATTCCTTAATGCTTTTTGATGGAAAGTACTATGTCAGAAAGTACAATCGTGGTTCCTCTCCCCATATCTATTCCTGGTTCCCTTCGGATAGTCTTAAGCAGGTGCATTTGTACCAGAAAATGCCAGAGTTCCAGTTTTCAGGTGGAAGAATACCTCAATTCTCTTTAAAAAACAAAAACACACAAAAAAACCTTTATGATGTTCATTTTTTAACATCCTCTGGTATTCAAAACTGAGAAGAAACAAAAGTTGTCTTAAAACTCAGCACCTTTTCTTTAAAAGAACAGCTTACTTTAAGTTAAAAACAGTTTGTGGTTTCTGTAAGATTCTTCCTGGAAAGGATAGTTTCATTATTTAGATCTCCCCCCACCCCACCCCCTCTTTTTTTCTTTTTTAGCAAAACGACCTTCAACAGGGTGCTGAGACACGTTCCGATAACACTCACAGAAGCCTCCCTAAAGAAGGTACTTTGACTATGAATTGTCCCACTCTCACTCTGCCCCCAACCTGCAAGCACAAGAGTTGGGGTTGGCTGGAGGGGGGCAGGGGGGGGGCGTGTCGGGGGACAGGGATGCCGGAAGAGTAGCAAATAGTGCCTCCAAGTTGGAGATGGTCAATGTCACCTAGCAGTTCTTCCAAGCTGGGGCCCCCAGTTCCCAAAGATAAACCTGGGGATCTGTGTCTTTGCGAGAATGACAACCGTTGAGATTTTAATTGCTTTGGTATGGGGTCACAAGAGTTTTCCTACCCCTCCTGCCACAAAGTGGGCAAAGCCCCCGGGACTCCGGCGATTCCCCAGGCAGAGAGGGGGTGACTGTCAGAAATTCCAAGCGCGCTGCCCAGCACAAAGTCAGGGCTGAATTAACGTCGTGGCCTGATCTGGGCTCCACGAACGCTGCTGCCCCGTCCCCCAGACCCTCGGATAATCTCCAGGACCCTAGTCCGGAGCTCGGATCTGATTCTCCTCAGCAGCGAAGGTCCGATGGGCTGAAGCCGAGTACGACTTCCCCCCACGAGGGCGTCTGGCATTCCAGGAGCCAGAGGCGCTCCGGGCGTGCGGCTCGCAGCCCGCTGAACTGTAACCCTTTGTTAGGCTGGGCAGGGCCCAAGGTCAGTTCGGCTCTCGCCTAGTCCGCAGGGGGCGAGCCTCCAGCATCCCCCTCCCATCCCTGCTCGCCCAGGAAGAGTAGGGGGCGTGCAGTGGCCCACCCCCACCCCGCCTCTTCGCCCCCGCCCCTTCTCCCAGGAGGGAGAACCGAAAAGGTCCGCGGCTTTCGTTAATCAAATCTTTTCACTCCACAGGGAGGCTGCAGAGAGCCCGGCAAGCCTGGCGTCCCACTTTTCCCCCCCCCGTGCTCCAGCACGGAGGGGGTATATTAGTGCGGGTGACTGGAGAGGTGAGGGAAAGAGAGAGTGTGGGAGGAAGACTTGGGGGTCTCAGAGCGCCAGCCTGGACCACCTAGGGATACTCACCTAGGGTGGGAGCGCCTTGGCACAGCCAGAGACCCAGCAATAGGCAGAGCGGGACAGGGCGCAGGGCGGGCATCTTCTCGGTCGCCTCCTCCTCCTCCTCGTCCGCCCGAGCTGATCCACATGGGGCGGGGGGGTCCCTGCTGGGGAGCCCCCTACTCTAGGACTGCAGCGGCGGCGCTAAGAGCCTCCACGGGAGGCCCTAGGCCGGTTAAGCCCAGCGCCTAAACGGCCCCGCGCCCCGGATCCGTGCAGACCGAGCACCAGTCACAGCAGCCGCCGACGCCCGGAGTTTTGGCAGAAAGTTTTTGCTTCTCTGCGCCTCGTGTGTCCTTCCGCCTCGGCCCTCCTCCCCCTGGGGAAAGCCCCGCCCTCCCCTTCTTCCCTTCCCTCCCCTCCCCTCTCGCCTCCGCCTCCGCCTCCGCCTCCGCCTCCTCCTTGCAGCAGCCGCCGCCGCCTTCCGTACCCCGAGGTTTCCCGCACGAAAAAGTTCCGGCACGATTTCCCCGCGGAGGGATCTACTACAATCCGTCTGCACACTGCCCACCCCCCTTCCCCATTCCTCCCCAGCGCGGGTTAGGGCCGGAGGCTCTGTTTTAACCCCATCGGTGCTGGAGAGCTCCCCTGCGCTGGGAGGGAGCCCGTGATGGGGGAGAGCGTGCAGAGCCAGAACCTGGAGCGCTGGGCTCATCTCAGTAGAAGCAGAGATGGGGACACGGGTATTGACGCCTGGGGTGATAGAGAGAAATTAAGGTCGGGGTCCGAAGACCCGGGGCGCTCTTGCTGGGTGTCCTTGGGCAAGTCCTAGCATCACGGATTGACAACTGGAAAAGACAGGAGCAGCCTCTGATTTTAGAGAGAGGGAAACCTTGTGGGATGCTGCAATGGGTACAGGGCTGGACTTGGAGTTCAAATCCCGGCTATTCCGATTAAATCTTGGGCAGCTTTGGACAAGTCATTTAACTTCGAGTCCTCAATTTCCTTTTATGTTAAAAAACAAATAAAGTGGCTATGATGCTTACGATTTATGTGTCCTTGGACAAGTCATTTAGTCTCTCTTAGCTTCAGTTTCCTTAGATGTAAAACTAAGGATTTGTACTCAAATGATCTTTGAGATGTCTTCCAGGTAAAAATCTTATGATCTTAGGTGTATATATAACGATACCCTTATAGGATTCCTACATCCTTAAACTCATACATAGTGTGTCAACTGTCATGGAAAAAGGACCATAGTTTAGGGAAAATTTGGGGAATGGGAAGCAGAACCCAGTAAAGAGATACCTTACATTAGTCTTTAAATAAATATTTGCTGAGTTTTTCAACTCAGAGGACTGTGTTAGGGCTCCACGATACTTAGGAGCCCCTACCAGAGATGCATGAATAAATGTTTAATAAACCACAAAAAATGTACTCATGATATACTTTTTTTTAAAAACCCTTGTACTTTCGGTGTATTGTCTCATAGGTGGAAGAGTGGTAAGGGTGGGCAATGGGGGTCAAGTGACTTTGCCCAGGGTCACACAGCTGGGAAGTGGCTGAGGCCGGGTTTGATCATGATATACTTTTAAATTTAATCTGCATTATTTATATTTTCTCCATCGCTTTTTAAAGCACCCTTACCTTATCAATTCTAAGACAGAAGAGTGGCAAGGGCTAGGCAGTCAGGATTAAGTAATTTGCCCAGCTAGAAAGGATCTGAGGTCAAATTTGAATCCAGGTCCTCTCAGCTTCAGGCCTGACACTCTATCCACTTGTATTACCTAGCTGCCCATTTTCATCACTTTCTAAAGGCTAGACAATCAATAAAATAATAAATCAAGTCCTGATTTGTTTGCTGATTTCTAAGGTATTCTCACTGAAAAATTAACAATCATCTCTATGCTCTAACATCTGTCTTTTCCCATTGAGGAACTTACAGTCTAGTTACCAGCACAAGACACACATTGGAAAGTCAAGTAGTAATACAAAGTATAAGTACAAAATGATTGGAGCATATTTGTTCAGAGGAAGGAGAGTCACCATGGGCTGGGGCAGTCAGACAAATATCACACAAGAAATAGGAGTTGAGCTGATCCTCAAAAAAATGGGTAGGTTCTGAAGAAACCGAAAAAGGGGATAGGGATTCCACATAGGTGACATAGATCACGTAAAGAGAAGAAGCAGAGAGTTTGTGCCTAGAAAAGTAGCAAGAATAAGGCTGGCAAGGCAGATTAGGGCCAGATGGTGGAGGGATTTGAATGCCAACTTAAAATTTAGCCTGAAAACAATGGGAGATCACCGAAGAATTTTGAGCCCAATAGAGGCACAAAAAACAGAGAACAGCAGAACAAGATGGGACTTCAGAAATCATTTACCATAATCCTTAATCTTACTGAGGGTAACCAGATTGCTAAATGGTGCAATGGATAGAGCACCAGACATGGAGTTAGGAAGACTCCTATTCAAATCTGGCATCAGACACTTACTAGCTGTGTGACTCTGGGTAAGTCATTTAACCCTCAATTTCCTCATCTATAAAATGAACTGGAGAGAGAAATGGCAAAACCACTCCAGCATCCTTGGCAAGAAAACCCCAAATGGGGGCACAAAGAGTTGGACACAATTGAACAACAGTTCAAAGGGACTAAGAAATAACTGAACAGCAAAAATCTTACAAAAGAGGAAACTGAATCTTAGAGAGGTTAAATAATTTGCCTATCCACAACCATGCTAGCACATGGAGAAACAGAGTTTGAATTTGTTGAATTCAACAAATACTTATTATTCAGAGCACTGTGCTAGGTACTGGGAGAGAGAAAGTTTTTAGCCAAGACATGATCATTACCCTCATGGAACTAACAGCCTAGTAAGGAGATAGGATATACAAGTTACTATAATACAAAAATTATAGTTCACATTTATACATTGATTTACAGTTTAGAGTGCTTTGCCCCCACAATAATCCTATGAATTTGTTGTTTTTTTTTAATGGTGTATGTGTGTAGCTGGACTTATGATTTCATTGGAGAACTCCAGATGTGGAAACTATACCTTCAAAATTATGGAGCAGCTCCCAATACTGGTCTCTAATTTGTAACCTTAGAGACTTGCCTGGGGCTTGGAGAAATTAAGTGGCTTGCCCATAATCATACAGCTAGTATGTATCAGAATCAAGGCTTGAACCTAAGTCTTCCCAATTCTAAAGTCAGCCTTTAACCACTATGTCTTGCCACAAATACCATTATTCCCATTTTGCAGATAAGGAAACAGAGTCACAGAGGAGACATGCTTTCCCATGGTGACATAGCTGGTGAGTGGTGCAGCCAAGACTTGAATCTAGCAGTCAAAAAAGCTCAGCAGTCTTGAAGTACATTAGAAGCAGCATGTTGTTATTCAGTCATATCTGGCTCTTCCCAAATTCATCTGGGGTTTTCTTAGAAAAGATACTGGAATAGTTTGCCATTTCCTTTCTCTAGATTATTTTACACATGAGGAAACTGAGACAAACAGGGTAAAGTGATTTGCACAGGGCCACACAGCTGGTAAGTGCTGGAGGCCAGATTTGAACTCAGGAAGATGTCTTCCAGTCTTCGGGTGAGCTCTCTATCTACTGCTTCACCTCATTGCCCCAAGAGAAGCATAACTCTCGGCTATTAAGAAGTAATGATCCCGCTGTACTCTGCCTTTGTCAGGTCTCATCTGGAGTCTTGTTTTCTGTCAATAGTTAAAGAAAGACATGAACTAGAGGGAGACCAAAGGAGGGTAGCCAGGATGGTGAAAGGTCCTGAGCCTATCTTATATGAGTTTTAGTTAATGGAAAAGGGCATACTTTATATGGAGAAAAGATGATTCAAGGCAGACATAATAGTTTTTACAAGACCTGGAAGAGTTTTCATGTAGAGGGAGGATTAGATTTGTTCTGTTTGGCTCTAGAGAACAGAACCAAAAGCAATAAGTAGAAGTAAAAAAAGGCAAACGTAGGCTTCTTGTTAGGGAAAATTTCCTTACAATTAAAGCTATTCAAAAGTAGAATGGGTTATCTTGGGGGGGGGGGGTTGCGGCGTTCTCCTTCTCTGGAGATTGCTGAGTAGAGGTTAAATAGCCGCTTACTTGGCATTTTATTGTAGGGATTCTATTGCTATATAAATGGAACTAGAAGGCCACTGAGGTCCTTTCCAAGTCTTATATTCTGTGATGTTACCCTTTGTTTCTAGACCATATGATATCCCTTCCACTACCACACTGCTTCACAGGGCATCATCTAGAAAGTAGGGTTTGACCTGTTGGTTGGGTGTAGAATGGATTAGAGTAGGGAGAGACTGAAGACATCGAGACCAATAAAGAAGTATTTGCCATAATTCATGTATGAAATAATGAGACCCGTAAAGTAGGAGAGAAAATGAAAAGGAATAGGTAGAAGTGAGAGACACTGTAGTTGGTAATTTGGGAAACACCCACTCCCCAGTATCTTAGTCTGGTTATTTTGTGTTAACTACTGGCAAAATTGTCCATTCCTTTTTGGAATCAGTACGGTCCACGAGTCATCAATTTTACTTGGTCAAGAATTCAATTTTATAAGTTTACCTATGGAAAAATGGGTTCTGGAGGACCAAACCTCTCCATCCTAGCTCCCCAGAGGGTTAATGGTCAGACCAAAATGTCCATTTACTATTTTTGTGCTGAAAAGTAGAACTGCAAATATATCTAAATAAATATATCTATATCTAGACTAAAATATCCAATGTTGACTGGTCAGCACATATTCTTCCTAATAAGAAAGGCACGTTGGGAAGTCTAATTAAGATTGGAAGTTTGCTTAGTAGGCACAGGATTCATAAAATTCCATAGCCAGATTATCTTATTATACAAATTTTGATAGCCTGATATTCCCATCTTCACTGGAAGAAACTGCCTGCCAACTAGACTGGATACTCACATAGGCTAGTACACTCTTCTCTGAATAATGCTGAAAACACATGGACAAATTCCTACCTTTTGGTTCTTCTTAAGCCGACCAAGGCTCTTCTGTTATGATAAAAATTGCTCGATGTAATTAATAACATACACAGCCCCATTCATTATGCTTTAATTTAATGATATTTGAGAAGACCACCTAGCCTTGCTGAGAATGCCAAGACAAAATTTGGGAAGCCACCTATTACTAACCATCTCAGAGGGTAGCATCATTTTTACCTTGACCTTAGATTCAAGGGTTATACCCTGTTTGTGGCTTTGTACTGATTATAGCAATATGAAGTCCTTGTAGTGTTTGACAATAAATCTGCCTTGTTTAGGAAATCACTCATATATATGCATTATTAATATATGTACCTTATATAGATAGATAGAGCAGAAGCAAGATCTGTGAGTATAATTAGGCCATGACCTATCACAAGCAAAAATTAGCACATGAGAAGATATCATCAAGAACGGGTAGGATAAGAAAAGGAAGTAAGTGGGTCATGTGTTGAGTATTAAAATTAACAGCTGGGCAACCCATATGTTGCCCTGGTATCCACAAACTATTAAGAGTATCAGAGGAAGGACTTCAGGATATTGGGTGGGTTCTCTACAGAGGATTTAGAGGAAGAAATAGACAAGAATCACAGAGGATGAGAAATCATGAAGAGGTTGCATGAGATCTATCCATTGATGAGATTCATCCAAGTACCAAATATAGATTATATGAAATAAATTTTAAAATTAACTAATTGTCCATAACAGACTGGTTGGTGAATTCATGAATTTTATATTTCTCTTTACTTTCTATTAAAGCTAAGTGTTGTTAATTTAAGTAAGGTTTGGGTGATTTGATTAATGGTATAAGCAAAAAAACCCATGGCTAATGTGGAAATGATTTTGCAAGATATCATATGTATAATGAGTATTATATTACTTGCCTTCTCAATGGGTGAGGGAGGAGTCAGAGTGAGAGAGAGAACTCAAAATAAATGAATGTTAAAAAATAAATAAACATGAAAAAAATTAGTGTAAGCAAACGAACTTGCTCCTGACATCAAGATTTAGTGGCAGAACTGTTGTTCTGGGAGTCAGCCAAAGGACACCACCTTCCAAGTCACTCCAAGTTCCTTGCAACTGGTTAGGTCCTCCTTCCCTAATCACCTTGTATTTATTTCTGTTTTTTTCTCTTTATATGGTGTCCCAAAAGTTGTTGTACAGATTTAAGCTATTAAACAACAAACTAATTTGTCTATTAGTATTCAGCCTATTTAGGGAGATGAAACTAGAAGAGTTTGAGTAATAAAAATGACCCTCATGAGTTTCCATCAAATATATCAATTGTCCAAGGCTCCTGAAGAGTGAAACCTGAAAAACAGGAGTCTAGACATCAACCCACTGTGATGAGATAACTGTGGGGCCATGTTGCCTTGATGGAAATGAGATATTAGATCATAAGGTGATGATGAGGTTTTGAGCTTTATTATCTTAAAAATGAACAAAGATGTTTGGAATGCTCTGTACTGTATACACTTTTATGTAAATGTGTTTTCCCATTAAAATCCAAACTCCTGGAGAGTATTGATTGTTTTATTCTTTGTATTTCTATCCCTAGAGTCTAGCACATGGATCATTGGATCATTGATTTAGAGTCAGATGGAATCTTAGAGGTAATTGATCCAACCCCCTCATCTTATAGATGAAGAAACTGAGGACCATAGAGAGCTGCCCAGGGTGGCACAACTAGTTTGCATCTGAGGCAGGAGTTAAATGCAGATCTTCCTGACTTTAAGTCCACAGCTCTATTCACTACATCATTTTGTCTCTTAATAAAATATTTGTTGATTGATTGATTGCTATGCTAATTATCCCCATTGCCCCTGTCTTCCAGAGAACACTTCTTATTGCACTGCAGATTTGACGAAAAGATCTCTGACCCCAGACCTTTCCCTGGAGCAGGGCTCCAGGATGTATTATAAGCATGAGGAAGAAAAATGGCTGTGTGGGTCTAGTCTAGGCATCCATCACAAAGGCACAAGAGAGGAGGAGAAGGAGCAAATATTTCTTTTTTAAAATTACAGTTTGCCCTAACCAAACAACAAGTAGGCTTCTGTTTGTACTAGTCCCAGAGGGGGCTCACCAACCCAAACAAAGCACTGCTTCTAGTTGGTTATTTGTGGTGTGCCCTCACTCCGACGAAATTCCTGAAATCCTAGCAAAATTTATACATTCAGCCCTTGTACTGTGGAGAATTGGCTTGTGTTCTCAGAATGTGCTGAAATGGAGTTTGTTCTGTACCCAAATAGACTGCCTGGAGAGGCGGGGAGCTGCCTACTTCTGTAGGTCTTTAAGCAGAGACTCATGGGTCATTTGTCAGGAATATTGGAGAGAGATTTCATGGTTGGATATAGGACTAGATCCCCTTCCCACCTTTCTAAGGTTCCTTCCAACCCTGAGATTCTGTAATGAATAAAACATGGTGGACTTACTGTGTGCCGTTGTTATAGTTTGCTCCTCTCAGTCGTGTCCGACCTTTCACAAACCTCATTTGGGGTTTTCTTGGCAAAGATCCTGGAGTGGTTTGCCATTTTCTTCTCCAGCTCATTTGACATATGACAAAATTGAGGCAAATAGAGTTCAGTGACTTGCCTGGGGTCACAGAGCTAGTACATATAGATGATATATAGATATAGATAACAAAGGAGAAGAAAGTCATGGACGGCTCCAAGATTTCTGGCTTAGATTAAAATGGTCAAGAGGGAAATTGGAGGCCCTGATCATCAGTTTGATAGAAGGAGAGATTACCTCTTTTTTTTTTTCAAACTCTTCCCACATTGTACTAACCACATTCCTTAATATAGCCTACTTCCAGAGTAGTGGTTTAAGGGTTATAAAGTGCCTTTCTCACTCCACCCTTCCAAACAAAAGGGGTATAAATATTAGGATGCCCTTTCTACAAAGAGGGACATTGAGTCTTAGAGAACTAAGCAATTTCTTGAGATCACATGAAATTAGTAAGTGTTGGAGCCAGAATTCAAACCCAGATTTCCGGACTGCTCCACACTAAATTGTCTCTCTCATACTTTTAAATGCTTGATCTAATCTATCTCTGAGCTTTTATTAAGAGTCTACTTTGTGGAATGCTTCAAAGATAGTATTAATGGGAAGATACAAAATTTATGGAAGGCCTTATTGCTGCCTCTGGGGAATTTGTAGCCTAATTTGGAATAGGAAACATGCCCAGGGGAATGTATACAGAGTCTTAATAATAGCTAGCATTTATATAGTGATTTAAGGTTTGCAAAGCTTTTTGTAAATATATCGAGTATGATCCTCATAAACATCCTGGGAAATAGTGCTACAAGCATTGTCCTCATTTTACAGATGAGGAAATTGAGGCAGAGAGTGACTTGCCCAGAGTCATAGTTAGTAAGTGTTTGAGACCAAATTTGAACTTGGATATTATTGGTTTCAGGTCTAATGCACTGTCCACTGCAAAAGGTAGCTGCTTTTGTAATAAATTATTGTTCAGTCATTTCAATTATGTTCGATTCTTCATGACCTCATTTTGAGTTTTCCTGGCAAAGATCCTGGCATGGTTCTCCGGCTCATTTGACAGATGAGGAAACTGAGGCAATAGGATTAAATAACTTACCCAGAGTTGTATGGGTAGTAAGGGTCTGGGGTCAGATTGAAACCCACAAAGATGAGTCTTCTTGACTCCAGGTCTAGTGCGCTATCCACTTCACATCCTAGTGGTCTTTGCAAGAAATAAATAAGATCCTTAAATTGATCCTTGATTGTGAAACAGCTATGAGACTTTGTAGAAATCACATCTCTGACTTTAGTTTCCTAATCTGTAAAATTAGGGGGCTGGATTAAATTATCCCTAAGGTTCTTTCCAACTCAAACATCCTATGTGTAGTGTAGACAGAGTACAAATTGAAACTATAATGTGATGAGGAGACCAATATATTACTCTAACAATCCAGTCCCTGTTTAAGAACCTTGAGCTCCTCTTTTGGCGTTGCTTCCCTGCGTTGCTGTTTCCCAAACCTGACATTCTGTCTCCTATCTCCATGGTTTCACACAAACTGTCTCCCCTGCCTGGAATGTACCCCCTCCTCACCCTGTCTTTTAAAATCCCTCAAGTCTCAGCTTATGCGCAGCCTCATATGGGAAACTTTTCCAGATCTCTGTGGTTATTAATATCCTCATCCACTTCAAATAATTGCATGCATACTTATATTTTATATATTGTATTGTCCCCTCCCCAGTAGAATGTTAGCTTCTTAAGAGCAAGAGTGCCTATCTGTAGCACCTAGCACCCTACCTCAAACAGAGCAGGTACTTAATAGATGTTAGATTAGGAACCACACAAGAAAATGATCATTCTATAGTTTAATCTATTTTTTTAATCACAGTTGAATAAAGTGGCCACCTTCTTTAGCCACTAGATTTGGCTCTGGTTTAGTTCTGGCCCCTTTAGAAAAATTAAATGTAGCCTCAAAGGATGAAAACTTACCATCCTTGAAAATATAAAAAATACTTGTGGCACACAATCTAAAGAAAATTCCCAGAGTTCCTAGAAAATGTTCTGAGCATTGTTGAAATAAGTATATAGCCTCCTAAGATAATTACTTCAAAAGGATAATGTTCATTAGGAAATGCAAGTTCTCTGTATGTGTGTAAAGTAAAAATCTTTTATTTCTTGAGTCACACACACACATACATCCACAAAAGTTAAGAGATCAAAAGGGCTGAAAAATTGGTAGAAAAGAGAGGTTTTCAGCAACAATACTCATTGATAGGAAAACTTACATGGAAATTGGTTATTATGTGTAATTGGTAAAAATAAAAATAAAAGAAATAGTATTAAAAAGTTGGTCATATATTTTTAAAAAGTAGGGGGGGGGGCGAGGACCAAAAAACAAAAGAAATACTTAGATTGCAGCTAGGTGACGGAGGTCCTAGGTTCAAATGTGTTCCCAGATACTTCCTAGCTGTGTGACTCTGGTCAAGTCACTTAACTCCCATTGCCATGGCCCTTACCAATCTTCTGGTTTGGAACCAATATACAGTATTGATTATAAGATAGAAAGTAAGAATTTTTTTTAAAAAGGAATATTTAGAGAGATCTATTATTTCATTAATTCTGGGACTCTCTTCAGTGACCCAGATGACAATTCATTCATGGTTTCCCATTCTATTGTATAATTTTTGCCCACACTCCTTGCAAAGGTTACTATGGTAGGTCCACCCAACATGGTAGATACCTTCTCTCCTTTCATTTGACTTGGGGAGAATAGCAGTGGGGCACTCCCATTCTCTACCTGTCAGCCCTCATTTTACCATTTGACTAGAGTCCCTTCTCTTCCTTTCATTGAAGGGAACAACTTGTAGAAATTGCTGGCAATGGATTGGTAAACATTAGGCTGCTGATCTTGGGGAGGGGGGGCTAAGAGAGGAAGAAACTGGAATGTGACAAAGCAAGGATGCTGAAGAGAGCCAGTTGGGTGAATATGGCCTGGAGAGGCCTGGAGAGGTTGATGTTTGTTGGGGGGAGGGAGGAAGGATAGCAAACAGATTAGTTTGACCAGAGGGGAGAAGCTATTCTGGAGAGGAACAAAATGTTGACTAATTGAGGAGGATTGAGGTTAGGCTATCTAACTGGAGGGAAGACTGGGCTGAAATTTGGCTTCTAATATTGGCCTTCTCTCAAGTTTGTGACTAAATCCCAGTGTATCCATTCAAGTGAATGTTTTCACTGATCCCTATCATAAACCAGGGGGGCTGGGGTAATGTCTCACAGCAGGAAGAGCATCTGAGGGCATGAAGTTTCCAAGACCTGCCACAGGAAGACAGACTCGAATGTACACAGCAGCATTTTTTTGGCTTGTCTTGGTAACCTCGGGGGTTAGCACAGTACCTTCTTGTGGTAGCTGTTTAATAAACACTTGGTGAATAATAGTATAGTGAAAAGGCATGAGTTTGGTTGTCCTAGGTCCATGACCTTAAATAAATTACTATATCTCTGTGGCCTCAGTTTCTTCTTCTACAAAATGGGAGGAATAAACTAGATGGGTGCTCAGATTCCTTCTCCTCTAAGTCCTCTGATTCTTGGGTTTAATGATTAAACCAAAGTTGATGATCACAGATCTAGGATTTTCAGAGGCCATTTAGTCCAGCCCTTTCATTTTTATAAATGAGGTCTAAGGTGGTTAAATGACTTGCCAAAGGTCATAATGGTAGTAAACTCCAAAGGTGGGATTTGAATTTAGGTCCTCTGACTTCAGAGATGCTAGAGTACTGCCTCTTATTTCCTACCTCTCTCCCACTTCCATCTATTTCACTAATTTCAAGAAATTTTTTTCAGGTACAGATGCTTCTAAATCAGGTAAGATGGTGACTTATAAGAAAGTGATGAGGAATAGTTTTTATTTCTTTTTTCAAATTATTATTTAATTAATTAATGTAGAATATTTTCCCATGGTTACATGATTCATGTTCTTTCCCTCTCTTCCTCCCAACTCCCTCCTGTAGCTAATGAGCAATTCTACTGGGTTTTACATATATCATTTTTCAAGACCTATTTCCATATTATTAATATTTGTACTAGGGTGATCATTTAGAGTCTACATCCCCAATCATATCCCCATCAATCCATGTGATTAAGCAGTTGTTTTTCTTCTGTGTTTCTATTCCCACAGTTCTTTCTCTGGATGTGTAGTAGGTGTAGGCTTTAAAAGTATAAAGGTAGATTTTTGCAGGCAGATGTGGAAAGTGTTCTTTTTCATAAGACCCTCAGGATTTTCCTGGGGCATTGCATTGCTGCTAGTAGAGAAGCCCATTGCATTCGATTGTACCACAGTGTATCAGTCTCTGTGTACAATGTTCTCCTGGTTCTGCTCCTTTCACTCTGCATCAGTTCTTGAAGGTCTTTCCAGTTCACATGGAATTCCTCCAGTTCATTATTTCTTTGAGCACAATAATATTCCACCACCAACAGATACCACAATTTGTTCAACCATTTCCCAATTGAAGGGCATCCCCTCATTTTCCAAATTTTTGCCACCACAAAGAACATGGCTATAAATATTTTTGTACAAGTTTTTTTTCATTATTATCTCTTTGGGGTACAAACCCAGCAGTGGTATGGCTGGATCAAAGGGCAAGCAGTCTTTTAAAGCCCTTTGGGCATAATTCCAAATCACCTTCCAGAATGGATGGATCAATTCACAACTCCACCAGCAATGCAATAGTGTCCCAATTTTGCCACAACCCCTCCAACATTCATTACTTTCCTTTGCTGTCACATATTAGCCAATCTGCTAGGTGTGAGATGGTACCTCAGAGTTGTTTTGATTTGCATTTCTCTAATTGTAAGAGATTTAGAACACTTTTCCAGTGCTTATTGATAGTTTTGTTTTCTTTATCTGAAAATTGCCTATTCATGTCCCTTCCCATTTATCAACTGGGGAATGGTTTGATTTTTTTGTACAATTGATTTAGTTCCTGGTAAAGTTGAGTAATTAGACCTTTGTCAGAGGTTTTCGTTATAGAGGTTTTTTCCCTAATTTGTTGCTTCCCTTCTAATTTTGGTTGCATTGGTTTTGTTTGAACAAAACCTTTTTAATTTAATATAATCAAAATTATTCATTTTATGTTTTGTAATATTCTCTATCTCTTGCTTGGTCTTAAAATCTTTCCTTTCCCATAGATCTGACAGGTATACGTTTCTATGTTCACCTAATTTACTTATAGTTTCCTTCTTTATATTTAAGTCATTCACCCATTCTGAATTTATCTTGGTGTAGAGTGTGAGGTGTTGATTTAAATCTAATCTCTCCCATACTGTCTTCCAATTTTCCCAGCAGTTTCTATCAAATAGTAGGTTTTTGTCCCAAAAGATGGGATCTTTGGGTTTATCGTATGCTGTCTTGCTGATGTCACTTACCCCAAGTCAATTCCACTGATCCTCCCTTCTGTCTCTTAGTCAGTACCATACCATTTTGATGGCCACTGAATTATAGTACAGTTTAAAATCTGGTACTGCTAGGCCCATGATGGTGAATATTTCAATAATTCAATCCAACAAACTATTTTTAGGGCTTTCATTGTAAATGAAGTAGGGCTACAAAGGCAAATATTATCAAAGACCCTGTTTTCAGATATCTCAATGAAACAATCAATAAACATTTATTAAATATCTACTATGTACCAGGAGTACAGAGAAAGAAAAAGCAAACTCTGTCTTCAATGAGTTCAGAGCTTCATGAGTTGGATTTTACATGATGAGAAGAAATTCAGCAGAAGGAATTGGGACAATATTCAAGTGACTAGGAGCAGTACGAGCAAAGAAAAGAAAGAAATCTCTTGGATAAGAGCTTTTCCTTCTCCAGTGTTGGATGGCAGCTGATATTTTTACAAGGTTTTCTGACTAACAGAGTTATGGTTGTTCAACTGGAGTTGGGATTTTCTTGGCAAAGATACTGTAGTGGTTTGTCATTTCCTTCTCCAGATAATTTTAAAGATGTGGAAACTGAGGCAAATGGGATAAAGTGATTTTGCCCAAAGTCACACAGATATGGCATACATAAGGTCAGATTTGAACTCTGGTCTTCCTAACTCCAGACCCAGCCACCTAGCTGCCTGATTAACAAAATATTATACCTTAAAACCTCATCTGAAACATAATCAATGATCTTCGATGCTATGAGCTGAACTAATGAAACTGGAGAATTGAATACTTCTAAGGCATTTCTTGATCTTTATCTTGTAATACTTTTATAGTTAGAATTTTTAACTGTTTATACTTAGAATGGATGAGGTATTCAAAGGATCTGAACCCAGCAAAATCCCTAAGGTAAAGTCTCTAATTCTGGACCTAAAGTCTAAGCCAAGAACCCTTATAAAGCCTTGAACTACTTTCAGTTTGGCTTCTGACGAAACTTAGTGGTGTTTGTTTAACTTCCTACCTCCAACCCTTTTAAAAATATTCTATGCAGTATCTGGGGATTGAAATGAAATCACTTGAAAGGTCTCCATGAATTCCTTCAGGAACCCCCTGAGGAGGAAACCTGCAGACCCCAAGACCTACCACAGGAGGAAGACTAGTAAGTTCTCCCTCTGTGTCAAATACCCTCCATCATGTACAGGACTCAATAAGACCATGATTAATCACTAGGGAGATATTTATAAAAATGTGGGAGGTGTCAATCCTGAAGACCAGTTGGAAGAGTTTGCTGAATTAGCCCTACAGAGCAGAGAGATATTGGGAGGTCACCATGAACACAGATGATGGAGTTTCATAAAATTCATTCAAAGGCAATGGGAGGAATTGGATGATTGACATGGCTGCCTGAGGAATGAAGAGAATAGTAGAATATGCTATCATATGGTAATACAAGATGGAAGAATCAAAAGAGTATTCAGAATGACTGTTGCTCTCTTTCTATCTGCTCCCTATTTCCTTTGTAGTCAGATATGAACTCTGTCATTTTAACCCCTTCTCAACTTAGCTCCAACCTACACTTCTAACCCAATTAAACACTACTCCCCTTCAGGCATTCTGGAGTCTGGCCAAACTGGCCTTCATGCTATCTGTCAACCGCATGAGGCTCCATCTCTTATCTCTTTGCTTCTGCACAGGCTGTACCCCTATGCCTAGAATACACAATGCCTCTTAAAGTTCCTGTTGTTGTTCAGTTGTTTTTCAGTCATATCCAACTCTTTGTGACCTCATTTGGGGTTTTCTTGGCAAGGATCCTGGAGTGGTTTGCCATTTCCTTCTCTTATTCATTTTGTAGTTGAGGAAACTGAGGCAAACAAGTCTAAGTGATTTGCCCAGGGTCATATAGCTAATAAATGTTTGAGGCTGAATTTGAATTCAGGAAGACTCATCTTCCTGACCCCAGGTGCAGCACTTGGTCCACCTAGCTGCCCAAAAATGTAAATACCCTTAAAATTCCTACTTTCTTTCAAAGCTCAGCAAAATATTATCTTCTACATGAGGCCTTTCTTGATCCCCATCTGCCTCAGGTGCTGGTAATATTTCCCCAAAAAAAATTATTTTTATTTTTTTGGGGGTAAAAATCTTATATGTACTTATTCCCTTCCCTTGTTTCCCATTGCCCCCACCACTCTGTACAAATATGTAAGATCAATCAAAACAAATTTCTAGATTGGCCATGTACAAAAAGTAAGTCTCCTTCACTCTGAGTTCTCCTTTCTAACAGAAGGTGGGTATCAAGTTTCTTCATGAGTCCTCTGGAATTATGGTTGGTCATTACACTGATCAGAATTCCTAAGTCTTTCAAAGTTATATATTTTTACCATATTGTTGTCATTGTAGATTGTTCTCCTGGTTTTGCTCACTTCATCCTGCATCAGATCATACAAGTCTTCTCAGATTTCTCTGAAACCATCCATCCTCTTCATCATTTCTTACAACATAATAATATTCTATCACATTTATATACTATAATTTGCTCAACCACTCCTCAACTGATGGGTACTTCTTCAGCTTCAAATCCAATGCCCCTGCAGAAAAAGCAACTATAAATATTTTTCTACATCCTTAGAGTTAGTTTTGCTTAGGACTAATCCCTTCCTTAGTCTGTCCTCCTTTTAATTTATTCTTTTTCCTTCTCCTCTTTCCCTCCTATTTCTCTATTAAGTGAAATATATTTCTATACCTAACTGTGGGTATGTATGTGTGTGTATATTATTCCATCCTCTGACAAGTTAAAATGAGAATTAGATTCAAGTGTCAGGAGTTCCCTCATCCCTTCCTCCTATTGCTTCTGTTTGTACACCCCAGTTATGCCAGATAATTTTCCTTAATCATTCTCTCCTTTCCCTCCCTAGTATATTCCTCTTTTCCTTTTCCATTCTTTTAACATCATCAAAACAATAGAACCACTCCCAAGCCTTCTTTCTAGTTAGACTCTCTCAACAACTCCTGATGAAAGGTTTTAAGCAAAAAAGCAACATGACCAGATACATTTTTGTCTCCACTAAAAAAAAGAATCCAGGCACACGAATAGCTATCCACATGGCTTTTCCTGTTCCATAAAATTCAGAATCTTCATTAATCTTTGAGGAAAGTGGAATCCCAAATATTTCCATTCTAAGATATCCTTCCTCTAGCTCAGTGGTTCCCAAACTTTTTTGGTCTACCACCCCTTTTCCAGAAAAAAAATATTACTTACTGCCCCTGGAAATTAATTTTTTTTTAATTTGAATAGCAATTAATAGGAAAGATAAATGCACCTGTGGCCATCACTGCCTCCCTGGATCGCTGCAGCACCCACCAGGGGGCAGTGGTGCCCACTTTGGGAATCACTGCCCTAGCTCCTAACTTAAGATCCATGGCTCATGTGGAACTATGCCCCCAAAGCTATCAAACTAGCAATACCACTAGTAACCTAAGTTCTACCGAAATCAAAGAAAGAAAAAAGAACTCATGTGTATATAAAAATATTTATGGCAGTTCTTTTTGTGGTGGCAAAGAATTGGAAACTGAGTGGTGCCCATCAAATGTTGAATGGCTAAACAAGTTATGGTTTATGAATAGGATGTAATATTATGATGTTGTAAAATATGATGAAGGGGATGATTTCAGAGAAACCTGGGAAGAATTTTATGAACAGATGAAGAGTGAGATGAGCAAAATCACGGTAACAATTTGCACAGTAAAATAGTAAGGACAAGAAATTTGGAAAGATTTAGGAACTCTGATCAATTCAATGACCAACCAAGATTCCAGAGGTTTCATAATGAAAGGTACTACCCACCTCTACCCAAGTAGAGAGAGAGCTACCTGAGAACATATTGACACATATTTATTTGGACATGGCCAATGCAAGAGTTTGTTTTGCTAGACTACGTGTGTATATAACAGAGATTGTTTTTCTCTCTTTTTAAAATGGCAGGAAGGAGGTTAGGAGGAAGAAAAAGTATATTTTGTTGAGAAAAATGGAATTTAAAAAATCAGGCAGAGTTCAATCACAGAGTGTCAAAGATTTTGCTGATTGAGAAAAAAAGGATTTAATTAAAAAAAAAAAAAGATACAGGCAGGGTCCAATCATAGAATATCACTGGACTTACCCTTGAAGATGTGTTGGGTTGAGAGTGATCTCTACAAGTCTGGACCAACATAGAGGATTTCAACTTGGGGAAAAAAAGAGTTTTAAAGTTGGAGGGAACTTTGGCAGTCACACTGCTGCCAGACTAATTTTCTTCACGCATAGGTCTGGTCATAGGAGGATGTGACAAAGGAAATTGAGACACAAATTAAGTAATTTCCCGAGGTCATGTGATTAGCTGTGGCTGAGCAGGGATTGGAAGAAAGATCTCAGTGTTCTTTCTGCCATATCCCTCTGCATCAATGAGTAGTGCCTTTAAAGCTGAGGTTACAGCAGACCTCTTGGCAGAATTCCACTAACTTCTTATCACTTTGTACAGAACAAACTGACCCATTCCAATGGACTATCTTCAACAGCATGCACTTAGCTCTCCCAACCCAGAAGCCAGTTTTGTTCCAAGTTAACCATTAAAGCCACAGGACATAACCGATATAGATCCCCACAACTAGATTGTTTAGCTTCTCCCAGAAAGAGGAGAATATTATATCCATTTTCACATTTTTCCCGACAAATTTTTATCAAATTGCCTTGTATTTTGGTATCACAGCAGAAAGAATTTTAGAGTTAGAGTGAACCTCTGGATCATCCATCTTCTTCAGAAACATCCATTGAAGGGGGAATCCACTGCATTTCAAGACTGCCTGCTCCACTCTACTCCATAAATTTTCTCGTTATAAAGCCTACTTTTGCCTCTCTGTAGCTATATCCATTGGTCTTTGTTCTGCCTTATAGAACCTAGGGCTTTTAGTGGCAAAAAATTGGAAAATGAGGGAATGTCCTTCAATTGGGGAATGGCTAGACAAATTGTGATATCTGTTGGTGATGGAATATTATTGTGCTCAAAGGAATAATGAACTGGAGGAATTCCATGTGAACTGGAAAGACCTCCAGGAATTGACACAGAGTGAATGGAGCAGAACCAGGAGAACACTGTACACAGAGACCTATACACCGTGGTAAAATTGAATGTAATGGACTTCTGTACTAGCAGCAATGCAATGCCCCAGGACAATTCTGAGGGATTTATGGAAAAGAACACTACCCATATTCAGAGGAAGAACTACAGGAGTGGAAGCACAGAAGAAAAACAACTGCTTGAACATATGGGCTGATGGGGATATTATTGGAGAAGTAGATGCTAAATGATAACTCTAGTCCAACTATCAATAATATGGAATTAAGTCTTAATCAATGATACATGTAAAATCCAGTGGAATTGTGTGTCGGTTAAGGGGGGTTAAGGGGATTTGGGGGAGAGGGAAAGAACATAAAATATGTAACTAGGGGAAAATATTCAAAATGAAATTAAAATTTAAAATTTAAAAAAAGAATCTAGGGCTTTTTAGAACTAATTGAAAGTCTTTTTCTTTTGCTAGTCCTACAAGTACTTGAATACAGCTATCATACCCATTTTCTCCCTCCACAAGGCTTCTCTTCTTTAGATTAAACCTCCTTGATTCATTCAACTAGTCCTCATACGGCAAGGACTCAAGACTCTTCACCATCCTTTTTCCCAAAGCACTTTCCAAGCCAGATCAAAACACTTCAATGAGATCTGAATAGGGCAGAATGCAGTGGTATTATCATCTTATTGAGAGATCTCCTCTTTTAAGACAGCCCAAAGTCATTTCAGATTTTTTTCTTTTGGTGAGGAACAAAGGGGACTACCATATCATAGTGTTGCCTTACATTGAGTTTATGGTCCATTAAAATCCCCAGTCTTTTTTTTTTCTTTAAACAACTGCTTTCTAATCATGCCTGCCCTATTTTGTACTTGTGAAGCCAATTAAAAAAAAATTCCTCCCCATACTCCAACCTGTCAAAACCTTATTCTGTCATTCAGGATTATAACAACATCTCTCAGCTTTCTGTCATCTGCTACTTTGATAAGTATGTCACTTGTGCCTTTATCCAAGTCATGAGTACAAATGTTTCACAACAAAGGACCACACACAACTTCCTGGGATAGTCCCCGTTGACAGTGAACCCATTAATGACTACTTTCTGGCAACTAGGTAGCCCCATAGTGCACAAAATGTTAGACTAGGGGGTCATAAACACTTGAGTATAAATCCAGTCCTAGACATTTACAAACTATGTGACCCTGGGCACATCACTTAACTAATGCCTGTCTCAGTTTCCTCAACTGTAAAATGGAGATATAATAGCACCTACCTCCCAGAATTATTATGAGGATCAAGTGAGATAATATCTATAAAGCACTCAACACAGTCTCCAGCTCATAATAGGTATTTAATAAATATTTGTTATCCAGAGTCATTTTATCCAGAGAGTTAGTTAGTGAATGACTGAGGAAGCTAAGGTCCACAGGGAGTCTCCAGGTCTAGAATTCTATTCATTCTTCCATATTGTGTACCACATATGGCTTTGGGGGTTGTTTCATGGGTATTTCAATGATGAGAATTCTCAGATTTGAGAATTCAGGAGTCAACTTTCTGGAAAGTAAAGGGAATTCCTTAAGCATCATTTCCTAGAGAAAGAAGACCTCCAATATGGCTCCCAAGACTGGAGTCTCATGAGGCTAGAATTTCAATACCTTACCTTGCTACCCTTGAATGTGAAATGATTCATGCTGGGCAAATCTGATATGTAATTTGCTTTGTTTGTGTGTTAGCTCTCAAATATAATTGCCTGTGAAGATTAGCATAGAGATTTGGAACTAAATGAGTGCTTTATGTGTTCTCCGAATGTTTGTAAGCTTCTTTATAATAATAATAAATTTTTAAAATCTGTTAAATGCCAGGTACTATGCTAAACACTTTACAGATAGTCTCTGATCTTTACAACAAACCCAAGAGGTAAGTACTAAATTTTACAATTGAGGAAACTGAGGCAGGCATTAGTTAAATCATTTGTCACACCTCTAGTAAGTGTCTAAGGCCAGATTTGAACTTGGCTCTTCCTGACTCCCAGCCTAGTGCTCTACCCACTGTCCTTACAGATTTTCATTCTTTGAGAATTTTCTTTATTTGTTTACTGACTCCTATGAATCTTTTACATCTTCTGCTTTTTTTTTTCCTGTGGGGGAAAATGATCCCATACCCAATTTTCATTTGCTACCTTGAATGTTTATATTGGGAACTGGGGAGCCTCTTGTTCCTATCTGGGAAAATCTCTACATGAGCAATGCCCAATCTTTATTTTACTTATATTTAATTTCCCTGGAGTAAATTTCAGAGTGAGGCGTGACAAACTAAAGGGAGAAAATGACCCTTCTGGGTCAGCCCCCAGGCCTAGACTGTATGAACCAGAGGTCTTCGAGGACTCTGGGCCACAGATTACACATCTGTTTGTGCTTTAAGCAATATGATATGTGATTTTACATGCAGATAGCCTTAAAACTCCCGAGTCAGGCAACAGAAAATTTAAGATTACAAAACTAAAAGACTGCTATAATATTTTCTTCTCCAGTAAATGTTTGTAGAATAGAATTGAAATGAAGGCTCTAGTCTTAACTAGGAAACAGAAATACTCCACTCTCTGAGAGAGGAGCAGGAAAGCAAAGTCTGATATTAAAACGTTCACGTCAGACCTTTGCCAATATCTATTACTATCTTTTAGGTTGGAGGAGTAGGTATGGTTTGTTTTTTTTTTTTAATTTGATGAAGTAAGATAAGGTATGACCTGCATGCGCCAGTCCAACTTCTTTTTGCAAGAATACCATAAAACCACAACTGTGTAATTATCAAACCACACTATTACTGGACTATTATTCACAATACTTCAGTTAGCAAAGTGGTTGTGCAATGCCGAATATTTGCACGATGTCAGAGTATCATGAATTCAAGAGACGGTTCAATTATTTCTATCTATCATTCTAATTTTCTCCTTTAAGCCTAATCAGGAAATTCTTGAGCAGAGCAGCCCAGGCACGTTAGAAAGTTTTCATCTTTAATGTATATCTTTAATGTGCTCATCACGTCTGTGAGTGTCCTAAAACTGAGAAAAGGAAACCTTTCCCCATTCACACCTAATTCCGAATGATAACTAACTTACCCTACGTGGGTGTGTTTTTTTCCTCAATTAAAAGACAGGGAGAAGAAGTCTCTCTGTTTAAAAGTGAGCATCAAATGTCTCCACCCAAATAAATAAATCTTTAGGAGATAATTAATAGCTGACAACAGGTATTTATAATGGAAGCATACATGGCCTTAACTATGGGGTTTGCTTCTGAGAACACTCTAATTAAAAAGGGAAAGAGTAATTTTATAGGAAAGTACAAATCAGCGCTGTGTGCCTCTGCTAATGTGGTGCAAAGACCAAGCGACCGTAATTGCTGGGTTTGGAAGCAGTATCTGCTGCGGAGTCTAATAACTTTGGAAGATGGTAAACAAGGATTCTAACAGAAGCTAAAAGTCCGCCCTGGTGTTAGGAGATAGGATGTGAAATTTGGGATGAACAAAAGAAATGATGCTGTCAGCTGAAGCGTGTGGCTGCTGGGTCGTTCTCATTTTTTAATGATTCCGGTTTCTGTGTAGAGTATCGGAGCGTGACTGGTCTGGGCTATCACTGCCCCGTTGACCCGGTCCAGATTACTGACCCAGGAGCTTCTCTTCCCCATCCTTTTTACCCTAAACCCGTCCCTTCTAATGAGAGGCATTCATGGAGTGAGAAAGCGAGGAAGGAGTCAACATGGTGAAGACACACGATGTTTCCCACATCCTAATCTGTTCCTGGGTCGGAAAGTGGCTCTCGTTTTAGAGACGAGCCGGGCAGACGATCCACACCCATCCTACTCTGCTTTGCTGAGGGCCCCAGAGTGGTTAAGCAGGTAGCCAAACAGGTCCAGCAGAGCTGCCTTTAATTAAATACTGTGGGTTAAGGTTCCTGCCTCTACTTGTCATCTTCATCATCATCATTGTCAACATCATCTTTATGTTTATCATCCTCGTCTTCAAACTGGATTTATTAAAGGAGAAGCCTCGTAAGGGATATTATTGGTTCTGATACATGAATCAAGGGTATGAACGTAATGAACACAGACTTGCTTACCAGATTGATAGAGGATGTTGGAATTGGGAAGAGGAGGGGCAGCAGCAGCCTTTATACCCCTAAGAAGCAAATTTAGGACAAAGAAACAATAGTATTACTTTATACAGTGGGTAGGCACCATATGGAACTTATTACCCCAAGAGGCTAAAAATGTAAATGAGTTCAAGAAGGGCTTAGCTAAATTCAAGGAGGATGGATCCATAGCAGGTTATTAAGTAAAGCCAGGAATTTGTTGGTGGTGGAGAGGGAAGTAAGACTGATGTCACTGAGGGCAACCAGATTGTTCCACAATCTCTCTCTTGGTACTTCTTTTGGGATGGAATACGATGTGGTTTTTACCCAGTAATTCTGATGGTCCTATAGCTATTTGCAAACATTGCTGTACTCGAGAGCTATGCAAGCAAAAAAAAAATCTTTATCTATATCTATATACAATCTAGGAAGCATAATTCGAGGAATATGATCGTTATTACAGGGGAATGCATGTGGGACTGACAAGGGAGCATGGCTAGTGAAGGGTAGGACCCGAAGAACAGATTGGATGTGCCTAGGAAGAGAACAGGAAGGAAAGCCCGATGATTTGGGGACAGTGGACTTATATAGGAATAACTTTGAGTTAAATAGTGGCACAGGCTGGTCGATTTTCTGAAACTGAATATAAACTTATTCTAGCCCAAGGAGCAAAGTTCTCTGGGGGAGAAACAGAAGGTAATATGTCAGGCAAATCAAACCATCAACTTCACCTACAACATTACCTTTCCTTGGACCCATATGGAAACATCCCTGTTCCCTCTGCCAAAGAGCCTTAGGGTACAGCAACACCACTCTTCTCCCTGCTGGCTTGAATACTGACCCTACTTTCTGACCAATCCTCAGCCATCCACCAGGAAACACAACCTGGTAGCTCTCTGTAGGTGCCAAAGCTATTGCCTCCTCAACAGCCACAGCCACTCAATCAGTCACTCAAATGATCAACATTTATTAAGCACCAATAGACATCGGGCATTGTGCTTAGTCTAGGGATACAAAAAGAGACAAAAGACAGACCTCGCCCTGAATACTTGGAGAGAAGGTTCTTGCTAGCAAAGTTCCTTACACATCATTTTCTAGAGAAAGAAGACCTCCAATATGGCTCCCAAGACTGGAGTCTTATGACTTGGAGAACTATGAGGTTAGAATTTCAATACTCTACCTTGCTACCCTTGAATGTGAAGTGATTCACACTGGTTTTATCAGTGGAAATCATATTAAAACATCATCATCTGCTTTACTGCCAAAACCTAAAGATGACTGAACCCTTCCATCTGACTTGGAGCTAGGCATTGTGTCTCCCGTCAGAACACGAGTTCCTTAAGAGTGGGGACTGGTCTCCATTTTCTGTTTGCATCCTTAGCTTTTAGCACAATGCTTTGCACATCATTAATCTTTAATAAATGCTTTTTTGTTCGTGATCAGAATATGGTGCTTTAAGGTTTGCAAAGCTAATTATACACACACACACACACACACACACACACACACACACACACACACACACATATATATATATA
>NC_058133.1:472476638-472531638 GCF_016433145.1 Gracilinanus agilis
CACACACACACACACACATATATATATATATATATATATATATATATATATATATATATATAATCTCATTTGGCCTCAAAACAACCCTATGATAAAAGTGCTAATCATCTGGTTTTTTCCATTCTGTACGATGCCCCCATCCTCTCTCAGCTCCAGCTTGGGTCCTCTCCTCCTTCCTTTCTACATTCTCTCTTGTGGTCTCCTTAGTCTCCATGAGTACAACTGTCACCTGTATTTGGATGCCTCCTACATCCCTATACATATCCCACTTCTATTTGGAATTTGTCCTGCATACTGTCTATTGGACATCCCTAACTGGATGTTCTGTAGGCAACACAAACTCAAGCTGTCCAGAACAGACCTCTCTGTTTGTCTCCCAAAACTTCTCTTTCTTTCTAACTTCTCTGTTTCTGTTGAAGGCATCAGCATTCTTCCATTCACCCCAGTTTGCAACCTTAGAGATCGTCCTCCATACTTCCTTCTCTCTCCCCTCTCATATCCAATCCATCGTCAAGACCTGTCAATTCTCCTACAGAGTCTCTTATATCTGTTTCTTTCTCATTACTCACACAACCACCACTCTATCTCAGACCTCCCAGCGTTAAAACAGCCTCCTAATTGGTCTCCCAACCTCCAGTCTCTTCTCTAATCTATCTTCCACCCAACTGCCAAATTAGTATCCCTAAAGCACAAGTCTAATTAAGTCACAAACCTACTCAAGAATCTTTATTTGTTGTCTAGTCATTTAGAGTCCAGTCTGACTCTTTGTGACCCTATTTGGAGTTTTCTTGGCAGAGATACTGGAGTGGCTTGCCATTTCCTTCTCCACCTCATTTTACAGATGAGGAAACTGAGGCAAACAAGGTGAAGTGACTTGCCCAGGATCACACAGCCAGAGAGCATCCGAGGCTGGATTTGTTAGCACAGTAGTAAATGTTTAATAAATACCCATTGAAATGATTCGGATTGGATTAAAGAGAAAGGAGATTGCTAGTGGGAGCGAGGAGTGGGCAGTTTAGTGAAGAAGAGATGATGGAGGATCTGGAGACAGTGGGTTAATGGGCAGAATTAAAAATTCCACTTCCCTGTCACCTGACTTTCCATCAGGGATGTTTCCTCACAGGTCTTTCTTTGATGACCCACTGGTGTGTCAGCTCCGAGGGCCACTCACTCCCACAGCTGTCTTCTTTGCTAGAGGCAACATACCAAGCAGAGGTTACATCTGGGGTCAGGTAGCAACCTCTGTGGGGCCGAGCAGAGAACAAACATTTCTTTATCTTCTGCCAGACACAACACTGTCTGCTCATTTTTTTCCCCCTGTTCCTATTGCACAGCTGAAGGACCTTGAAAGGTTTCTCTGACACTGGGGATGAATCATCATTCCTCTAATTCTGGCTTCTTTTCCCCTTTATCTCTTCTCTTTCCTTAGCGGAGTCCTGCAGTGTCCAGATGCCACAGGGATAAACTTGGCCTGGATTTCTTAGTGACCAGACTGCATTCTCAATATCTTTTAACGTTACCGTAAGAATGTGGTTGCATTAAGTTTAGGAATTGTCTTGCTTGAAACTCATATTCTCAGAACACTCGAACCTACATCACTTTCTGAAGTATGGCTTCATGGAGGGAGTACTGAACTTGGAATCAGAAAGACTTGAGTTTAAATCTTTTTTTTTTGAGGTATAAAGTGACTTGCCCAGGGTCACACTACTAGTAAGTGGCTAAAACTGGATTTAAATTCAGGTCTTCCTGACTCTACACCTAGCACTCTATCCACTGTGCCACCCTGGCTTTAAATCTTACCTCTGATACTTACCAGCTGTGCTAACATGGGCAAGTCACTCTCTGAGACTCTATTTCCTTATCTGTAAAATGGGGATGATGATACTTTGAGTAACTGCCTCACAGGATTAGTGTGGCTCAAATGAGATAATATATTTAAGAGTGATGTCTCACATTACTCAAACCCAATGAATGGAGCTAAAAACAACTCTGGCTGACTCATTATGCCCTATGCCTTTATCAGAGTTGTAGAATCATTCAATCAAAGATATTATCTAAGCAAAAACTGTTCACCTGTGTGAACAATTCCTAGGCATTTCTGTTGAATCAAAGGTATAAACTAGCTATACATTGAAAGAAGGGGATGATGACTCACAAAAAAAAAAGTCTTGCGGTTGGTTGACTAGAAGCAGTCGCCTCCTATGTGGCTTGGATAAATCAATAAACCAGTTGGGAATCTTGCATTCCAAGAGCAGGCCAACCTAGCAGGAGAGCTAGTTCAGCCAAGACCCTGAGGGGGAATCACTTGGAGAGAGAAGAGACGCTGTCTCCTCTAGCCCACCCCCCTTGGCCAGAGGATGACCTTGCAAACTTTGAAAGACTGGAAGATTTGGGTTCAGAAGGAGTACCCTGGGAATAGCCAGAGCTGACAGAAGTGTCTGTCTTGGGAGCCAAAGGCAAACTAGATGTACCAAAGGAAAGAAAGCTTCAGAACTCTACAAGGGCACTGACCCTCAGAGCCTCTCTGAGAGCTATCGATGCACACTAAAGAAGAAGGAACTCCATGAGGTCTCCATAAAGCGAGAAAATGACTTTCCATAATCAGAAGCTATCAGTTATTTCTTGATCACGTGTGATCTTTAATCTTAAACCTGCTTTCCCCTGGACTATGTAAATACACGTGGAAAATCCCAGACTTTTTGAGGGGTGGGGATTTTTTGTACCAATTATTCTTACTATTCTAGCTCACTAAATACTTGTATCTAGAAGGTAAATAGCTCTGGCTGGCTAATTGATAAATAGTAAGGAGTTTACCAGATGGGGGCTTCCGAACAACAGAACTAGAAACCAACTCCAGTCTCTCGAGGTTACCCTTAGAGCCATGAGAGGAGAATTAAATTACTTTCCTCTGGGGATCTAACTTGCCTTGGGGATTAAGATTTGGGAGTGTTGGGAATGGGGAGCCCAGAGCAGGTGTTAACCTATGGAATATGCTTTGCAAACTTTAAAGTATTCTATAAATGCCTGCTTTTCTTACTAAGCACCAGACCAGTGTTTAAATGGAAATTTTATATCCTTTGGACTTCATCTCCTAAAATTCTCCCCTCCATTCCCAAGGTTCCTTTTTTCCCTGTTTGTTTCCCTGCATCCTTTACATTATTGTATTTAAGTTTTGGGTAACACCTCTCTCTCTCTCTTCTATGTGAGTGGATTTTGGTGAGTGCTCCCTGTTTTCTCTAGCTCTCTAGTTAAATATCAATAAATCTTTATAAATATTATACTTTGGAGATATTGAAAATTAATTTTAAAATTGACACCAGCTAACTATGGAGCTGATGAAGATAAATTTTTTTATCCAAGATTCTTAAAAGCTATATCAGTAGAAGGAAAGCTTTGGTAGGTCTTACCAATCTAGAAATGTTTCAAATAGGGGGCAGCTGGGTAGCTCAGTGGATTGAGAGTCAGGCCTAGGGACAGGAGGTCCTGGGTTCAAATCCGACCTCAGACACTTCCCAGCTGTGTGATCCTGGGCAAGTCACTTGACCCCCATTGCCCACCCTTACCACTCTCCCACCTAAGGGCCAATACACAGAAGTTAAGGGTTTAAAAAAAATAGAGCCAGTCTCTTCTCATCTCAAAACTTTTTATATTGCCAGTTCAAAGTCTCCTTGGAGAATAACTATTAGTGGGGATTTGAAATACTTTTCCTTTTATTTGCTGAATTACAAACTAACTATAGCCATAAGGCTATATGCATAGTTAAATTGACAAAATTTAGGGAGTTTTTAAAGGACCAAATTCAACAAAATGGTGGCATCTTCCAACAGTTTGATAATCAAATAATTGGCTTGAACGTTTCCCCTTGAAATCATTGCTTTTGCCATTGTAGATAAAAGAGAGATTTATTTGACAGCACTTAGTTAATACCTTCTGGATTCAAGGCATTGTACTAGAAGGTGAGAATGAAAAATCAAAAAATTAAATTGACCCCACACTTGAGGAGTTTATATGTGGGAGAAAACAATGTGTATATATAGACATGTATGAATAACATGAAGAGGTCTGTTTAGTGGAACACAGAGGGCATGAAATAGAATAATGTGCAATAAGTCTGGAAGGGGAGGTGGTAGGTAGACTGTGTTGTTGTTGAGGCATTCAATCATGCCTGACTATGTGACCCTGTGGACCACACTGTCAATGGAATTTTCTTGGCAAAGATACTGGAATGGTTTGCCATTTCCTTCTCCAGTGGATTAAGGCAAATAGAAGTTAAGTGACTTGTCCAGGGTCACATAGCCAGTAAGTATCTGAAGATAAATTTGAATTAAAAGGTCTTCTTGACTCCTGACCCAGCATAGAGTATAAAGAATTTTAAATGACAAACAGAAGAGTTTATATTTTATTTTAGAGGTAATAGGAAGCCATTGGTGCAGCCAGGCTAAATTTCTCCAGTTACTCCAATCAAACTTTATTGGTTTGTGCTGTGCAGTTTTTTTTAGCAATTATTTATATTGTTTCCTGGTGCTGTTTATTTTACTGTGCATCACTTCTATATAAGTTTTACCATGTTTATCCAAATTTCTCACATTTATCATTTCTTATAGCCCAACAGTATTCCATGACACTCATATGCCACAATTTGTTTGGTCATTCCCCAATAAATAGGAAATTACATTGTTTTCAGTTAGTAGCCATCAGCTCTGCAGACACACAAGTGTTGCTGTGACTATTTTGAGATATATGGAATCTTTCTTTCTGTCCTCAACATCCTTGGGGCATGAGTAGTAGGATCTGGGTCAAAGGGTATGAAGTGCTTACTTTTTTTTTCCTTTTCTTTCACATTATAAAGGAAGTTAGATAGAAATGATCTTCAGGGCCATTAGTCTTTCATATCTAGTAAATGCTATTCAGCATGTCCCAAAAGTTTTAGGTCAGTCACACATGCATTAAAATCTTGTTTTTTGGATGACCTGAAGGGTAGAACCACAAATGTAATACCTTTAGTCTCTGAGTAGCTGCAAATGAGTGTTTTTGAAAAGTTCAAAAATTGACCAGAGCAATTAATTATACTAGCAGAAGACAATGGTGATGTGGAATTTTTATTTTTAAAAAATTAATATATTAAAAGTTTAAACAATTAATCTTTCACATGATTTTTGTACGTTTGTATCATTAATACTTCTGAAATTGTTAAAGCTGCATTTTCGGAACATCCTATCTAAATATTGCTGCCTCCAGCTGATCCAGGAGCTCAGTTTTGTGATCTCTGTTCATCTTTATTGATATAAAGAGATAGGACAGAGTATAAACCAGTGGTGTCAAACTCAAATAGAAATGAGGTCACTGAACTATATATATAGATCCTTGTGGGTGGTATAATGACTTCATTTTCTACCTGATTTTTATCTATATTTTATTGTATTTTTATTCATCTTGTTAAATCCCAATTTCATTTTCATCTGGTTCAGGTTACCCTTGGGAGTCTTGTGGGCTGCCCTGTATTTGACATCTCTGGTATAGACCAAGAGTGGAGATAACATTTAAGTGTGTTATGGCAGAGGAAGAAAGAGTAGAAGACTGAATGTAATTAGCAGTTGAATCTTTAAGGCTATTAAGCTGATTACCTTAATGAGAGGGAATAGCCCAATAAAATGGTTGACCACCTTTTCTGAAGGTGTTAGAAGTACCATGTTGCTCTCTCATTTATAGGGGCTTTCTTAGAGTTGAGCAGTAGTCAATTTGTTCTTTGCAGGTGGTTTTTCCTTGGTTTAGAAGTAGTTAAAAGTTATCCTGAATGACCTGTAATTCTTCTAAGTTATTTGTTCACCAACCAAATATGAAAAGCAGAAGGAAGGAACTACTAGAATTGGGACCCATAATGAGCAAAAAAGGGATATTTAGGATGAAAGAGAAGATTGCATTATTGTATGTAAATTTGACAATACACTCAAAGGGATTCAAGATGTTGGAATAGGTAGAGTCCAGGACAGTCATCTGGAATAGGTCCAGGAGAGCTTGAGGGTAGCCAAGTGGATCCGTACCACACTGGAACATCTGGGACTATGCCACATTAAGAGAAAATCTGAGCAACAGGATACCAGAATACTTGCATGGAAAAGGAGAGCAGTCATTGGAGATGGGGAACTGAGAGGCATAGGTTGGTTGTTTGGGAAGTTTCTGCTTTGGCCCATAGTTGTCCTGACTTGAGCTCCAGGGAGCTATTAATTTTACTGGTGTTTAATCCTTTCAAGCTTGAAATGAGATTTCTAATTCTGACACTGTTACAGAAGGAGCAATTATTTGAGAGTGAGATAAGACTCTGGGTAGGTCCAGAAACAAGATGGCAGATCATAACTGACTGGGAATTTCCCCATTTTTTTTTATTTGTCTGTTTGGTTTACCTTTTTCATTTGAATTTGCCTCTCAACTGCTTGGGTATACACTCAGCCTCTCCGGAAGACTTTCAGGGGAACATTTTTGTGTCTTCTCTATAATTAAGTTGTTTTGTGTCCTGTATACATTCCACTGAGAAGTTTGGGGTTTTGGGAATGGAAACTCCTGCAATATGAGGAATAGGATAATAGGTTTAGAGCTAAAAGATGGCATTTAATCCAATGTTCCTTTTTTAAAAGTTGAGAAAACTAAGACCCAGGAAGACTAAATGATTTTCCCAATGATTTATCCAAGTAGCAACAGTCAGGAATCGAACTCATTTCCTATCTCCAAGCACTGGCTCTTGCTACCGTACTATATATATTACAGTGTTGATTGAAGGAATTGGATTCAGTGAATTTATGTCACAAAATTAATAGTAGCTGCATCTTTTCAAGCTCCTTCTGAACCATTCTTCTGCCTTAGAGATCAGGGGACCATAACACAGGAAAAATCTGAGAAGCAAAGTCAATAAAAATAGCCAGAGTGCAAACACTGGATCCATTGATCAGTCAAACATTTATTAAGTGCTTTCTTACGTACCAGGCATTGATCTAAAAGCTGGGCTTACAAAAGCACAAAGCTAGATACCAAGGTTATGAACCATGTTGGCTAGAAGGATTGTGGTGCCTCTGACAGTAATCAGGAAGTTTAGAAGAGGATTTGGGTTAGAGGGGAAAAGATGATAAGTTCTGTTTGGGACATGTTGACTTTCAGAGGACCTATTGGACATCCAGTTTGAAATGTCCAGTAGTAAGTTGGAGATGTGGGACATTACTGCAAAGAGACTAAATAAAGACAGATATATAGGTCTGTTAATCATTTACATAGAGATGACCAGGTCACTAATAAAGCCTAGGTAGAAAGGAAAAATGAATAGAAATGTCTATCCTAGTATTGAACCTGGATAAAATTAATGGACATGACATATATTTTTTTAATTTTTCTTAACTAAACTTAATTTAATTTGTGTTGGACCTTCATGACTTACATTTAGATCCAGCAAATGAAACTAAAGTTGGGAGAGGGACCAGACAGATGGGAAGAAAACTAAGAAGAATAATGTCATGAAACCCAGAAAGGAGAGAGGGAAGGGGGATTTCAGGTGTCAAGAGAGTGAAAAAAGGAGATTGTTTGGATCGGGTTCAAAAAGAGACAAAGCATTAAATTCCCTAGATGACAGTTTTCCTGAACTCAAAAAAAACCCCAATTACCTAGCATTCCCTTTTATGTATTTTTCATCACTGCTTCCTTTTTGATTCTTAAAGGTACACTCCCTGGGAATCACAGAATATGTATCGTAAGATCATAAGCGAGGCTGTAAGACCCTCTTTGTTCTTTTTTATTTGTCCATCCATGGGGGCAGGGAGGGGGAGAGTAGTTTCAGGAGAAATATGAGGAGAAAGGATTAAACAGAAGCAGTATATGAATTGGAGGCCTCAGACAGATAATCTAATTAGGAAGACCATGGAGATGGAATGCCTCCAGAAAGAAAAGAATGAGAGACAGCAGTGGGGGGTAGGGCCTCTATGGCAGGATGACACGAAATGTTCTTCCTTGTTGAGTCATGCCCATGACATAAATGATGATGAATCATTCTGAGGAGCATTCAGTCAGTGACAGCATCCAAGATCATCTTGGGCCACAGTGAGACTTACAAGTCATGTAACCAATAAAATGGCGCACCAGACTTGCCTCCCCAGCCCCCACTAATTAAAGCACATACACACATATTTGTTAAAAATAAAAAAAGGAATTATGCATCCAGTATAAATCAATAATAGCTGAATCCAGAGGACAAAAAAGGGGATGCCCCTAATGAGGTAAAATTAAGAACTATTACTGGAGAATCCCACTTCTTTAAGTGCTCAATTAACACTTCTCTCCCAGCAGGGATAAATAAATCAACATAAACCATCCTTGGGCTTATGCTTGAGATGTCTCCTGGGATCCTCTCCTATGACAGAGACTGCTAGTTCACCCCTGTCCATCATTACCTGCTATGTAAAGTAGAGGAGAAAAAAATCAGGGTACCTTCTTCTTGAAGTAGACTATAAATGAGAGACCTCCAAGGCTATAGAGTATATATTTGGATCTCCCTCCTCTAACCCTAACTCTAAGCCTAATTCTAACTCTAACCCTCCAAAAAGTGGCTGACATTGATCCAGAGAGAAGGAAAGAGCAAGAGTCAAGGGTGGAATTGGGGGACAGGGCCATCTTGGATAGCTGTAGCAGGTCTGAACGAAAGGGACTGAACTAGGGTGAGGACAAATTCTGTCTCACCGCTTAAGGTCAGTCAACAGGGTGGAGTCTGAGGCAGCTTTGCTGTCCAGATCCAGCAATATAACACACCATAAAGGGAAGAGTTAGGATGTGAGCATCAGGGAAATATAAGTGGGGGGGGGGGGAAGAGACTGAAATACCAAAGAGTTAAAAAGAAAGAAACCCCAGTAAAAATTCAGAGCACAAACAAATAAATCAGTATACAGGACCCTAAGTCACAAGAAAGAATGAAAATGAAACTCTCAAAGAAATTACAAAGCTTCAATGCCTGATTAAATATAGAGTCCTATGGAATCCTAAAGAAGTGTGGAACAAGAAGAAGTTTTATAATGTTTCAGAAGAGAAATGAAGTCTGCAGAAGAAAAATAGGAATAAAAATGTCCAAATGTACAGTATCCAAAGAATTTTCTTGAAAAATAGCAGATTCAAAAATGGAATCTATGGTGGAAAGTTTTTCCAAAGAAGCAAAAAAGAGGGTAATAGATTGGAAGTGTGGGAAATAACAGCATGGAGGGTAGTATGGCAAGAGAGAAGCAAAATACTGATGATTTTTAAAAATCCATTATGTTAAAATATCTCTAGAGAAACTGAAGTCATTGACCTTGAAAATAGGGCCTATACACGGGCAACTTAAGGATCACTTTAACAAGTACATGATAAATTGAAAGACCTGAATAGCAGAATGCTGGAAATAATACAAGAAAATTTCCCAGAACTTCTGAATGCAGAAAACAAAGTACCAAGGGAGAAAAATCTATAAATTAATATGCAATGGAAAAAATCATATACATGGTCAACTAGAGTAGTAGTGGTAGTAGTAATAACTAGCATTTGCATAATGCCTACTATATGCCAGGTCCTTTATAAATATTTTATTTGATTCGCACAACAACCTTGGGAGATAGGTGCAATTGTTATCCCCATTTTATATTTGAGGAAACTGAGGCAGACAGAAATTAAAGGACTTGCCCAAGATCACACAGGTAGTAAATATTAGAGGCTGAACTTGAACTCTGGTCTTCTCAACTCCAAGTCTAGCTTTCTATATGCTGTACCACCTACCTGTCTAAATGGGTAACGATTGGAGGAGTCTCTTTGGCTTGTTTCTACAGGCCTTTTTTTAGGCACAGTTTTCACTTCTGTCCATAGACCTTGAAACATCCTTCTATATTCCAAGTCACAGGTTGCCAGATAGTGGATATTTTACCACCCATTGAAGCCATAGGACAAAATATCATGATAAAATTGATAATGGATGGCAGATGGAAGTCATAAATACTTAACTTTTGCTTATTTTGCTTCTGTTTTCTCTTGCCAAGGAGGATGATGTTTGGTCTAGGATAGAGATTAAAAAATAATGAGGAGTCAAAATCCAAGATAAATGAAGATGTGGTAAAAGGGTATCCAACTGCCCTCCATGAGTTTAAGATATTAGACCTGAACATCCTAGTGCTCTGAAAGAATTGATAGCAATGTTTGCTGAACTGTTATCAGTAATCCTTAAGAATTGGTGACTGGGGAAGGTGTCAGGGAACTAGAAAAAGTCAAATGCTGTCCTGATTTTCATGAAAAGGAAGAGGTTAGAATCTGCAAATCAATAAACTTGATTTGAATTCCTAGAAAAATTATAAAATGAATCGGTAAAGGTACACTTTGTGAATATTTAGAAAAGGTACCAGTGATCACTAAGCGTGAACATAATTTCATCAGGATTAGGTCATGGCAGACTAATTTCTTTTCTCTTTTAAAAATGGTTACTAAGGGGCTGCTAGGTAGCACAGTGGATAGAATGTCAGGCTTGTAGTTGGGAGAACCTGGGTTCAAATATGATATCAGACACTTTCCAGCTATATGATACTAGACAAGCCACTTAACCCCCATTGCCTAGCCTTTACCTCTCTTTTGCCTTGGAAACAGTATTTAGTATCAATTCTAAAACAGAGATTTTTTAAATGGTTACTAGATCAGAGGAATGACATAGATAAAATTTATCTCAATTTCAGAGAAATGTTTGATGAAATCTTTCATGTAGACCTTGTGGGCAAGAATGTTGCCTTGTAAAGAAGCCCATCATGGAGGTCTCTGAGTATCTAACTTAACCTTGTGCTAGTTAACATTTTTCTTAATCTTGTGGATGATTCAAAATTGAATAGGATAGCCAAATTTTGGGATAACATAGTCATGACTTTAAAAGATTTCAAACTGTCTAAAATAATGGGACAGATCTGATAATCTTAAATAAGGTAAAGATACATTAAATCAAATATCAGATATGGGATAAAGATCAACTGGACATACACAAGACAGGCAGGTATGGTTATAGAATAATTTGTGTGAAAAGAATCTAAAGCTGTCAGTGGATGGCAAGCTCAATATAAATAAAAGGGGGGAGGGAAGGAACAAACATTTTATCAAGCACCTACTATGTGCCAGGTCCTATACAGAACACTTTACTAATATTATCTTATTAGTAAATAGTGTGATATGGCAGCAAAGACTTATGCAATCTACCTTATGCTTTAAGAAAAACACAGTGTCCAGAATAAGAGAGGTGATACACCTAGCAGATTGTCTAATATGGCAACAAAGGAAAGTAAAAAATGTTGGAGGGGATGTGGCAAAATTGGGACACTAATGCGTTGCTGCTGGAGTTGTGAATTGATCCAACCATTCTGGATGGCAATTTGGAACTATGTCCAAAGGGCTTTAAAAGACTGTCTGCCTTTGATCCTGCTGGGTTTATACCCTAAAGAGATAATAAGGGGAAAGACTTGTACAAAATATTTATAACCATGCTCTTTGTGGGAAATGAGGGGATGCCCTTTGATTGGGGAATGGCTGAACAAATTGTGGTATCTGTTGGTGATGGAATACTATTGTGCTCAAAGGAATAAAGAACTGGAGGAATTCCATATGAACTGGAATGACCTCCAGGAATGGATGCAGAGCAAAAGGAGCAGAACCAGGAGAACATTGTACACAGAGACTGATACACTGTGGTAAAATTGAATGTAATGGACTTCTGTACTAGCAGCAATGCAATGATCCGGGACAATTCTGAGGGACTTATGAGAAAAAATGCTATCCACATCCAGAGGAAGAACTGTGGGAGTAGAAACACAGAAGAAAAACAACTGCTTGATCACATGGATTGATGGGGACATGATTGGTGACATTGACTAAACAATCACCCTAATGCAAATATTAATAATATGGAAATAGGTCTTGATCAATGGCACATGTAAAACCCAGTGGAATTGCACATTGGCTACAGGAGGAGGGGAGGGAAAGAACATGAATCATGTAACCATGGAAAAATATTCTAAATTAATTAATTAAACTTAATTTTAAAAAGAGAGAGAGAGGTGATAATCCTTCTATATTCTGACCTGGCCATCTGTCTCTACAATTTCAACCCATCAGGATCAAAGAAAAGAAAATATATTCCCCTTCCCTATGGCAACCTTTCAAACATTGGAAATTATCCTGTCGCTTTCTGCCCACCCCCTGCAGTTTTCTTTTCTCTAAGCTGAATAAATATGACTAATTCCTTCAACCAACCATCTTGCCATTCTGATCTCTTGACACACTCTGATTCATCTTGACACATTCCAGTTTGTCAGTGGCCTTACTAAAACGTGGAACTTAGAACCAAACATCCCATTCCAGATGTGGTCTGACCAAAATCATATGGGGAATAAGGGACAGAACCTGGATTCTATCTCAGGTCTCATGATATAGAATGGTATGGCTCTTCTACCATGGGTCCATTCATTAGTCCCTGCATAAATATCTCCCATCCAGTGAAACAGCTTTTAAGATTTCTAGATAGTCTAAAAGTCCCCACTGCCCTATATCCCCACAGTTTGCTCAGCCATTTCCCAATCTATGACGACTCGTTTTATGTGCATGATTTGGTACCATTAAAAAGTGCTACCATGATGATGGTGCAATAGATGGGCTTTTTCTCTCCATGACTTCCTTGGGAGTACATTTTGGGCTTCATTCTTTACTTTGGAGTTCTATTCTTTATGCAGATTAGAGAAATGCTGATTCATTAAATTAAGTCGAGGAATAGGGGCTTTTCCTTTTATAAGGAAAGAATATTATGTTCTGAGTATTCAGAAAGGACAGGGTAGCAATATATAGTCTGTTTTTTGCTGATTAAATCTCTAAACTCTGTGACAAGGGCTTGTGGAACCAGGGGGCTTGCTGGCAAATATTTAACAACTAGTACCCTGGGAAAAGTATTCAGGAGACATTTTAAAGTTTAATCTACATTATTAATATTTTCTTCATCACTTTCTTAAGTCTGAACAATCATTAAAACAATTTATCAAGCCTTGATTTGCAGCATTTGCCATTTTCCAAAGTATAACTGCTTCCACTAAAAATTTAAGAATCAGATCTAGCCAATCTAGATCTCTCCTTCCAGCACACCCCTGTAACTGAACAAATTAGAAAAATGGAAAAATCTCTTAATAGTATAATCTCTGAACAAGCTAGATAGGACCTTAACCAATAACTTGGTTTTAACTTTTTTGTCTAGTTATAGACTTTGATTTTGTCTATAGAAACCAGCTTTGTCATCAAAGTGGGGTAGGGAGTGAGAAAATCTAAGAACTAAATCTGTGGTTTTATTGGTGTAGAGAACTCCTGAATGAGGAAATTCTCTCTACTAAGAAAGGTAGGCTCTTACTCTTCCATTTATAGTTTTAAAGAGATGGCTAGAGCCCTAGAGGTGGTGACTTTGCCAAGATTAAGTGTGTTAGAGGTAAGATTTGAATTCAGATCTTATTAAAAGTTCTCTAACCCCCATTTCTCCCCTTCTGCTATTGATGTTGCAAAATAAGCTGTCTTGTTTCTACCTTACAGCAATAAAATGGCTAAAAAAAGAAAATAAGGTAGATAGTCAAATGTGTGAACTCTTTTGGACTGAAAGAGGCAGATGTATTGGAGTGGAAGGAGTCCCAGGTGTAGGGTTAGAAGACTGAGATTTGGGGGATATGATTGGAGATATAGACTCTAAGCAATCACCCTAATGCAAATATTAATAATATGGAAATAGATCTTGATCAATGACACATGTAAAACCCAGTGGAATTGCTCATTGACTACAGGAGAGGGGTGGAAGGAGGGGAGGGAAAGAACATGAATCATGTAACCATGGAAAAATATTCTAAATTAATTAAATAAAAATTTTCAAATAAAAAATAAAGAAGATTGAGGTTTGAATTCCAGCTTTGGAAGTTCCTAGCTATGTGACCATGGGAGAGTCACTTAACCTATTTGAATCTCCATGTTCTTATCTGTAAAATGGTAATAAAAAATACTTACTGGTATGACTTACTTCATAGTGTTTGGGTTTTTTGTTTTTTATTTGTTTTTGATTAAGTGGGGAGAAGCAGTGTATGGGGGTGTTCAGGGAGGACTAGCACCTCTGGTTTGTGGGCTTGTCAAGCCTTTTTCAGGGCTACTCATTGCCTTTAGTGTCCACCTTTTACCCAGCTCTCTCCTGTGGCTCCAATAAACTACAGGATACACAGAGGCCACATCCTGGTAAAACTGTCTCAGCACATATATCAAAAATTGTTGTTAAATATAATTTGGAAAATAAAATATCTTTGAATCGTAAAATAAAATAAAATCACATTAAGCCACACACACAAACCTCATCTCAGAAGATGCACTAAGCCAGGTTGAGGATATCTCTAAGAGACCTCAAACCTGTGAAAGCCTTAGAGGGATGTTTGCCCCAAGTATGTGAAGAGTCCCCCAGTGGAATGGGTAAAAAAGAATAATTATTTCAATGACCCATGAAAGTGGCTGAAGCAGATGCTTTAGAGTGCTCACAGCTTGGCCAGACATAGGAGACACCAAGATCATCCATTGTCTCCTGAGCCAGACACAGTCATCTTGACTTCTTTCTTGCCACTAGACTTGGATGACTGGAAGAGAGAGTTGAACTGATGACTTTGTGCCACTCTGCCTCTCTTAAATCCAATTTTTTTGACAAGAAAGTCAAGACATCGCCCCATGATGAGCAAGTCAAAATATCACCCCCTGATGCCACAGGACAAACAAGAAGTGTGACTCAAAAGAGATAATGTATACAAACTATCTTGGCAGCCTCCAAGTTTTAGACAAGTGCTGTCTATTAGCATCATTCTTCCACTATAATCCCACACCCAAAGCTTCATTGTGGTGTGAAGGTCATCCTAGATCCTCAAGGTTGTGCCAGAAGAGTTCAGCCTCTGATAAATCTTACTCTGTGTGATGTTTCTTTAGACAAACAAGAGAAGGCAGCCTCCCATCACCCTCCTACTCTCTCTTGTCCATTCTCTCTAACCCTTGGAGCTTTGCTGTCGCCATTACCATATAGAACAATATTAAGTGATGATTCAAGGGCTTTTCAGCTAAATGAACTTTTTTTGAAATTTTGAAATTGAAATTTTTCATTTAATTGCTTATTTAATCTAATTATTAATTTAATTAATTATTAATTGATTTAGAATATTTTCCATGGTTAAATGATTCATGTTCTTTCCCTCCTCTCATCGCACTCCACCCCCTGTAGCCAATGAGTAATTTCACTGGATTTTACATATGTCATTGATCAAGACCTATTTCCATATTATTAATATTAAATGAACTTTTAAAGAAACAAAGAGGACAGTATCATTTGTGTGTGGCCAGGTAGAAAATGCATCTTCATGGAGAGAGCAATTGAGTATGACCAACTGAGACCACTTTTTTCTGCTTTGTATCCAAGCCATGACTGGCTGCCATGGACTTTGGATGACCCTCCAGCCACCTGTCCAAATATCCAGCAAATGTCCAAATATAAAAGATCCAAATATGCTGTCCAAATTGTCCCTTGCTGGGACCTTCCCACATTACCTGGTCTTCTGCTCTTGGCCATCCTAGGTCTGATCCATCTTATCTTCCCCCTAGTTCTGGTACTGACAGGTATTAGGGGAGCTATTTTGAGACAAGAAGTCTTGCCCAGAATCTCTTAAACTATACCATGAAGAGGGCCAGACAATCACGAGTCTAGTCTTGGCAGGGGCTTCCAGATTTAGGGTGTGAACAGCATTTAATCCTGTTAAGTTGGCATGCAAAATAGACCTTATTCTGCTTCTGAATAGGAGTTTTTCCAATGACTTGGAGGGGTTCAGAAGAAATTGGGTCATTGTAGCCCCCTAATTCAGCCAACTAGCTAGACTTACTGAATATTAGAGAAAAACATAGTCAAACAATCATTTGCTACTAGAAAAAATGATTTATTATTTTTTACTAAAGGGAAAAGCAAGTCTGTGGGTATTTTCATGGGGGTATCTATGAATTTCCTTTTAAATATTCAATTTAGCAGGGGACATAAACAAGTAGGGCAAGGTGGGACTAGCCAATAGGGCAATATTGCTACTACCACGTCAAATTTTAACTTTATCAGACTGCAATCAGAGTGCAACTGAGGTTTATAGCATTTTGTTTTGTTTTGTTTTATCTTTAACATAACTAATGAAGGAATTTATTTTGCTTGACTATATATATTTGGAATTGTTTTGTTTTGTTTTGCTTTTATAGCAGTGGTGGAGGAGAAGGAGAAGAAAATGTGGACCTGAAATTAAATTGAGTTTTAAAAAGTGATGGAGAAAAATAACAATAATATGGATTAAACTTAAAATGCTAAGAAAATTTTAATGTATATTTAAAGGAACTATCTATGTACTTGCAGTGGATTCATGGTTTCATGTATAATTTTCATTTTTCCACCTTCTTTGTCTATGTATATGTCCATGTTGATTTTTGGTTAATACATTTTTTACAAAACATTCACTTTAGAATTATCCATTCTTTTTTTCTTTACTGATATATAACAGAGAGTAGACTTTCATATAGTTCAAAGTTAGGACAGAGAAGAGACAGGGAAATAATTTATGATACAGGAGGCTCAGCAAATTCGAAGGGAGTACATATTGTGTAATCTCTACATCTTTCTCTTTATTTAGTGTTTGGCTTCTGGGACATTTTCATCATTGGGAGAGTCCCTCCGTTTTACTTATTTATTTGATGAGTTATCATGGGAAAGAGGAATTAGACTTATTCTCCATATCCCCAGAAGTGAAAAAATAAGACCTGAAAATGGAAGTCTAAGGGAGATAGATTTCAGCTTAATTTAAAGAAGACTTCTAGAGCAGTCCAAAATTCTATAAAAAATTAGAATATACTGCCTCACTGAGTAGTGAGTTCTGTAAATAATACCTGTATGCAGTAGCCTCGATGTGCAGATCTTTAATGGTTCAGATCCATCCACTCACTCTCTGGGCTGATTCATTTACCCCAACCTGTCCTTGTAGCAATAATGGATTTCCAGATAAGGACCAACACTATGTGGCTTTGACTTGGGCTCTTTCGGGGTTCCAGGGAGCACATTTTGTGTTGTGGAGGGAGCACATTCTTTCTGTGGACTAACTACTATATATAGTTCATGAGTCCCCACCTGCATGATTCTTATACAATTTCCATGACACCATAAGCTCTTAAATATAAAACATTTACTTCATGATAAGGCAAAAGCAAAACTCACAACACTGCTATTGCTCAAGATACAGCAAATACATCAATAATCAAAACATCTTAGCCCACATTTAAACCTGGGTCACACTCTCTCAACTGTATACATATTGTCTGTTAAGGAAACTTAACAGGAATTTATATAAATGAGGAAAAAACTCATGTGAATCTTTGCCAAGAGGTAAGACTTACAAAATCCCAATTTTCCTTGACCTTTTTGGTCGTCAAGGAAATTCAGCTACCAAATCATCTCTCTTCTTCCCTTTATTGACAAACTTTTTGAAAAATTGTCTAATGGGGTCAGGTATAACATTTAAAAATGTCATCAGTGACTCATGAAAAAAAATAGGAACCTAATAAAAGTGGCATTTCAATTTTATACTTGTTAAATGGTTAAGCAATACATGAATATGGTGCATTTTTGTGGATAGGTGTGGCTCACTGGATAGAGAGCCAGGCCAAGAGATAGGAAGTCCTAGGTTCAAATCTGTATTCAGATACAATGTTTGGATAATTATTAATTAATAATTACCCCAGGTAAGTCACTTAGCCCCCCTTGCTTAGCCCTTACTTCTCTTCTGCCTTGGAATCAATATGAAATATTGGTTCTAAGATGCAAGGCAAGAGTTAGAAAAAAAGAAATACATAAATATTACAATAAGTAGTGGTTATATCCATGACACTGAGTTGATGCTCAGTCTGTATTCGATTCCTAGAGGCTGGCAAAGTCAAGTCACTGCAGAGGAGAGAACAGCTTTGTTGGGCCTCAGCTATGGTAGAAGGTGAAGGAGGAGATAGAAATGGTCCAGCCAGATAAAATAATTTTACCTTGAAAAAGACCTGAAGTTTGCTTGTGGAAGTGGGCATCGAAAGGGTTGTAACTTGTGAGTTATTTGTAGAAAAATGGTGCCGTTTTTTGTGTCTCTTGATCTCTTGTTTCTCTCAGATGAAATCAAGCATATGCAACATGAAATGTGAGTGATCTTCAAACTATTTCCTAATTTATCAATCTTGTTGGAACAAATTTACATTTTCAAAACAAGTATTAGAGTAGAACTGACTGTCCTGTCTGTATCTCTCACCTTTCTCCTGTATTTGAGACTCATATCTCCAAGTGCCTGAAGGAATCTCTGCTTGAATATCCTCTCAGTCTCCATAAATGAATTATCATTCTCCACCCCCCCAAACAGTTCTTCCTTCTGACTTTATATGAGTAGTGCTACCATTCCCAGAGTCTCCCATATTTAAAACCTTGGTGATATCTTCAATTCTTTCCTTTCCTTCCCTTTCCAAATCCAATCACTCACCAGGTTCTGTTGAACCACAATATTCCTTGCATCTCTTGTTCCATTTCTAGGAACCTTCTAAGGGAGTCTTATTTTGACATGCCTAGAGTCCTAGAGCCTCCTCCAATCCCTCCTTTGTACCATTACCAGAAATAAAGAAATCTGCAAATATCTGGTCATGCCATTCTCCTGGCCTCTTGCATAAAGCTCAGTCTTTCTCCTGACATTCAAGGCTCCCCATAATCTGGCCTTTGATACCCTACCTTCCAGTTTTGTTTCATATTGTTCTTCCTCACATCTTCTAGCCTCCAAAGTGAACTTTCATCTTTTCCCAAAACATGCAGTGGGCCTTCTTGTTGGTTTTTTTTTTTTTTGGTTGTTGTTCAGATTGTTCCCCATAACTAGAACATTCTTCTTTTTCCATTGAATCCCTACATAGTCTTTAAAGGTCAAATCAAATGATACTTTCTCCGGGAAGCCTTCTTTGATCCCCTCAGTTAGCAACCACTCTTCCCCCTTGGATCTCCCCATAAATGAGACTTACTCCCTATGAAAGTGAATGATCTCTGAAGTCAGGGACTGCATCTTTGATGATTGGAATGGAAATTCCATGGAAGGTGATAGAACTCCAGGAGAATTTTTTTAAATAAATAAACATCCATTTTCTTTATCCATAACCAGAGATTTCCTTTCTCCAACTTATGTCCTACACTGATATCATGAGGGTTCTGTCATGGTTCATCCCTTTCTATTAATGTCTCTATCTAGGGGCCAGATCTCTCTGGATCACTCTCAGTTTCCACCATCGGTCATGCCAAAGGGCGAAAATTGAAATGAGTTTTTCAGGGATCCATTTTTAAATCTGGATGCCCAAGAGTACAAAGGATGCAGACTGATCCTAGAGTCTCCTTCAGGGTAGGCGATCTGGGAGGTGACTTGATTCCAGCAGCTGCTACTTCTCTCTACACAGTCCACAAGAGAGACAGAGGAGGTGTCCATGGCGACCTTCTTGCCTCAGTGAGTGTGGGAACTTCGGGCTTCCCAGGGTGAGGGGGTGGGAATGTAAACAACTTGGCTACTGCTCCTCTGGACATCTTCTCCTGCCCTGCCTTGCCATCTCTCCCACCCATACCTAGGAGGAAACATAAGAAGAGATGACTCCCCCTCCCCCAAAGAGGAAGAGATGATCCGATCACAGCTGAAAGGGGGGGACCCAGGATGAAAAGAAAGTTTACCTGCTTCTTCTCCCTCCCCTGAACCTTCCTGGTTGTCCCTAGAAACAGACATCTCACCCCGAGGGAGCTGTTTGCAAAGAGAAAGTAGGATTTATTAGTAGGAAAATAAAATCAGAAATTTGCTCTTTTGGTGGAGACTCTCTTTTCCTTTCCATACTGAACGTTTATCAGAGGCCCTGCCATCAATCATCAGCATTTGCCATTTTACAGCTTCTTCTTAACAAAGAGCGCCAGCTTGGGACAAGAGATGGTTTGGGAGCTGGACTGTTACTTAGTCACCTTTTGAAAAGGTTTTGTACATCTGTGTACCTCCATTTGTAAAGTTAATAAATTAAATTACACACATGATATGTTTTATATATTAATTAACAAATTAATAAATTAACAAAAAACCTTTATTTGTAAAATTAATACATTAAATTACATATATAATCTGTTTTATATATAATTAACAAATTAAATTTGTGATCCTTTGTAATAGCTAATATTTCTAGAGCATTTACCATGTGCCAGACACTCTGCTGAGAGCTTTACAATTATTATCTCATTCAATCCTCACAACAACCCTGAGAGGGTACATGCTTTTTATCTTTATTTTATCAACTTTATTTTACAATTGAAGAAACTGAAGCAAACAGTGGTTAAGTGACTTACTCGGGGTCACCCAGATGGTAAATATCTAAGGCTAAATCTGAACTCATATCTTTCTTAGTCCAAGTTTGGTGCTCTAGCCATTGGACCACTTTTACTTCTATAGTTTTCCTGCTATGTATCTTCCTTCTATTATTACTAGGTTTTTGTTTCCTCCTCTCATTCCCAAATAGTTTCCTGCCCTCCCAACCTCCCTATATATGCCAACCAGAACTAGCCCTAAGTAAAATTATGGGATAGATGGAATGTGGATTTCCTGTCCTCCCACCCGCCTCTCTCTGATGCTCCCTTTCCTCTCCCTTTGGCACCCCTTAAACCTTCTGCACCAACTATGGGACCAGTACCTTTATGCTGTCCTGGGAGAATGTAGGTTCCTGACTCCACCTGAATCCATCTTTGCTGGATATTGTCCCATGGAAGGGATCTATCCTTTTCTGGTTTCTCCTTTAAGGTAATTACCTGATAGACCCACAGCCTAAACATTTAACATCTGATGATGCTGATCCATATTTTAACAGAGGATTCCCGGAGACACCTTGGTTTTCTTCTCTAAAGTCTTTCTAACGGTAGAATTGAGGCACTCACATAAAACTAGCAGAAAAAAAAGATAAATTTTCAAGCAAAGGGTGTCCTTTCAGAACTTACCAAGTCACATTAAGCATAATGCTATCTCTATTACCTATTTTTTACTGCACTCTTCTCTCATATATGACACCATGACTCCATCTTCTATTCTTTCCTTAACTAGAGGGTGAAGGGAAGGGGAAATACTGATCATGCTCTCTCTTGGGTCACTCACTTTTTTTTAAACAAAATTCAATTATATATATATATACACACACATATATATACATACATCTATGTATATATTTTTTCTAGTAATTCTAGTAATTTCTAGTAATATATATTTTCTAGTAATATAATTCTAGTATATATTTTTCTAGTAATTCTTGGATTTTTAAATGTCTTTTTTTTGTAATTTCCAATGATTAAAAATTATAATTTAAAACATTAACTGCTGTTTTATAGACATTATGATTCAATTTCTTGCTTCTGAATATGAATGTTGTGGCTCCAAGTATGAACTTGGAAGAAGAGGAAGAAGGAGAGACGACACATTTTTTTTCTTCTGACTCTGCAGTATTTAAAATTTCACATCATTGACCAGTTTAGACTCTATGAAAAATAGCTAAAGTTACCACCCCCTTCATAGACTTTTTTACATATATATATATATATATATATATATAACTATAAACAGCATACATCTGATTAGTACTTGTTCAATATTCAGTAATGTGACTAGGCTTGGTGAAGATAGCCACTATGAAAAGAATCAAAGAGCATCCCATCCTCAAAGGGCCAGATGCCCTGGAGTTTTTGAGGATGGAGAGAAATCATTATGGAGAGAGCAGGCAGAAGGCAGCCTTCTTTTACTCAGCCACCAAAAGCCCTCAATAAGACTGTGATACAGAAGAAAAACAACTGCTTCATCATATGGGTCGATGGGAACATGATTGGGGATATAGACTCTAAGCCATCACCGTAGTGCAAATATTAATAATATGGAAATAGGTCTTGATCAATGGCACATGTAAAACCCAGTGGAATTGCTCATTGGCTGGTGGGGGAGGGAAAGAACATGAATCATGTAACCATGGGAAAATAGTCTAAATCAATTCATTAAATAAAAATTTTCAATTAAAAAATTAAAAAATAAAAAATAAAAGCAACAAAAAAATAAGACTCTGATGACTTTGGGCAGGAACCATATCACAAGACAATCCATTACCTAACAGTTTGGGGCTAAATGTTAATATTTATTTTGTTAATAAGCTATTTTGACTAAATATGAATATTTATTTTGTCAATAAGTTATTTTGACTATTAAGGATGCTCTCCTGGGTGTACAGGGATCAGGGGAGAAGATATTGGAAGCATGGCCCCAGAAGACTATTTGGAAGGAAGAGAAATAGCTTGAAACTGAGTGGCCCTGAATCATTGGGTCCTTTAATTGACTTGGACCTCTCTAGATTCTCTAAGTGGAAAAGGGTTTGAGAACTGTGTTTTATTCTTAGATACTACTTACTTGGTTCTGGGGTGGGGACAGCAGCCACCAGGGCTAAATAACAGAACTGTGTATTCATTAAAAGTATTAGATTATGGTATGGGGTGCCAAAGTCTAGGAGAAGGTGTGGTCAAGTCAAATGGCAGTTGTTTTACTCTGCATTGGCTGATTCCTCTCCGGCCTCTGAGTAAAAACTATGCAGCAAATAGGCTTCTTTAAAGGGCTGACCCCATTATGCCCTACTCATCATTAGGAGGGCTCTGGAAATATAGCCAGAGGGAGGAATTTTCCTAGTGGGAAGGGTATTTAAGAGCTATTTTGTTTGGATAATTCCACAATGACCACACTCCTTTAGAGTAAGGAGACCAGCAGCTGCCTTTAAGACAGGGGCAGGAGCAAAGACAAAAAGTTGCTTATCCTCTAAGCATCAGAGCTTGGCCCTTTTGGGGGGCTCTGGCCCCAAACCAGCTTGGTTCCTATTGTGAATTGGGGTGGCATCAGCACCCTGAATAGACAAATAAAGATGGTCCAGAGAAGGTCCCTCTGACTCCTTTCGCTCACTTTGGAATATCCTAAGCTTACCTTAGTTGTTTAGGGGGTTCTTTGCTATTTCTTACTGTATGTCTATGATATCTTGCTTTTTCTTTCTTACTGTGAAAGTTGTGATTTAAAAACAACGTCCCAGAGGAAGTACTCAAAAAAAAAAAAAGGCTTCATTTCCTTATAATCTCCACCCTGATGACTGTTCTAGACACTGCTGAGACCTAGAAACAGGGTTTTAGTAAAATGGCCACAGGTTTGAACAGGATGAGGAAAAAGGCTTTCTAAAATGTGGACAAAGGAAGGAGGGAAGGACAGTGTCTGACAATGAAAATGGCAAAGGAACCGTGGCATTTGAGAGAGATCTGTGCCTTCTAGATGATGAGATGGCCTCAGACAGGAGGGAACTTAGAAACCTATCTAGGGTCAATTCATAGAGTAAAGAAACTCATTTCATTTTTTAAAAAAGGGGGAGAGAGAGAGAGAGAGAGAGAGAGAGAGAGAGAGAGAGAGAGAGAGAAAGAGAGAGAGATGAATGCATTTACAAATTACCAAAATGAGGATACAAGTTCAGACAAATAAGACAGTCCTTGCCCCATAGAGTTGTTGCAAATGGAACCACATATGTTAAGTGTTTTGCCAAAAGAGCTACATAAATACTAGATATTATTATTTTTGGTTTGTTCCTACCATCAAGAAGCTTACAGTCTAATGGGAGAAAATAAACATGGGGAGCTGGGGAAAGTGGGGAAGGGCAGTCCAGGCACAGAGTCAGGAGAGAGAAGGAGGAAAAGAAGTCCAGAGAGTGGGTCCAGGTATGAATGAGATAAAGCATGATGGGAGGTTTTCTCCAAAAAAAAGGTGATCCTAGGGATAAAGAAAGGTGACTTCTAGGTAAAGAGATCAGGAAATGCCTTGAAGGCTATGAAAGTTTCCAACAGGTAGAGACAGAGGAAGAGCATTTCAGGTGCAGAGACTGGTATGAGTCAAGTTTCAGGAAAATGAAGGATATAATTGTGGAGGGACAGGTTCAGCTTGATCATGGAGAACATGCAGATAAAGAACATTGCTGTCTCATCACCAAATCCTTGTCATTCTCTCACTACTATTCTTTGTTCCTATATTTACTACCACTAACTTAGTTCCATCTTTCAGTACCTTTCACCTACTAACAGAGGAAGTAAAAGGAATAGAGAAGTCTTCATCCAAGGAACTGGATAATTAGGGCAGTTCAAGGTCACAGAAAGCAAGGGAAGAGAAGACAAAATATCCAGAAAGAGGTAGTAAGCTTTGGCCCATGGTTTAGAGAGGTCAAGAGGGATGAAAACTGGGGAAAACTAGGGAATTAGCATGATGTATTAGAAAGGCACTCAATTTTGAGGCTGAATTTGTAGTACTGTATTTGAATTTAAATGCTGACACTAGCCTGGCAAGTTACTCCCCTTTTCTGAGCTTCTGGTCCTTCAAATGTAAAACAGAATAATACACTATCTCTTGCACAACCAGAGTTACTTGGTTTGTCAACCCTAAAGCATTATATGATTATGAATTATTGTTGTTCAAGTTCAGGTTTAGTAGTGAGGTGGGGACAAAAATGGAACGTCATAGGCTTAAAAAAAGGAGTTGGTGCTTAGAAATTGAGAGAGTAAGTCTTTTCTCTCAAGACATTAATCAGGAAAAGGGACAAACAAGATGGAATGATAGAGAGGTGAGGGAACAAGGTCAAAGGAAAGTATTTTTAGAAATGAGAAGGTCTGAGCATGTTTGTAGACAGAAGAGAAGGAGCCAGTGAGAAAGAGATGGATCGAGATATAAGAGGGGGAAGGGATGGTTGTGGAAGGAAGTCCTTAGGAATCTTAGATAGATGAAATTAGGTCTGCAGAATAGGTGGAAGGGATAGCCCAGGCCTGAAAGAAAGGTTAGACCAGAGGGAGGAAAATGGGTAAAGATATAGAAATGTTTCCAGAGGAGGGAGGAGGGGAGATCAGAGAACTCACTTAGCATGACCTCAATGGTCTACACAGAGTAGAAGGTGAAATCCTCTGTTAGGAATGGGTGAGGGAGAAGTTGGAGTGAAGGTTTGAGGAAAGGAGGGAATGTTTGCTTTTCAAACCTTTACCTTCTGTTGTAGTATCAGTTCTAATGGCAGAAGAGTGGTAAGGGCTAAGCAATAGAGGTTAAGTGACTTGCTCAGGGTCACACAGCTAGGAAGTGTCTGAGGACACACTCAAACCCAGGTCCTCCTGACTCCAGACTTAGAGCTCTACCCACTGTGCTACCTAACTGCCCTGGAATGTTTGTTTTGAGGATCAGCCTTTAGCAACGCCATGAATTTAGTCAAATTAGTCATCTTACTTTTATTTTCTCCCTCACCTTCCTATTCCAGGCAACTCTGTGGCTTCTCACATCCTGCCTTTAATTACCCAGAGACCCAAAAGCTCTACATGGCCCTGCATGTCCTCAAACAAGGCTTAGGTGACCACTTATTAGGTATGTTGTAGAGGGCCACTCCTGATCAAGGACAGGTGATAGAGATGCTCGTCACCATTCAGCTTGCTCCCCTCTGGACTTATCAATGCCCTTCCTAAAATGCGTCTCAGAACTGAAAACAGTCCCAGTTTGGTCTGACCAGGGTAGAGGAAAGTAGAGTAGAGTAGCTGCTCCATTTTCCTAGAAGCTAAGCCTTTCTTCTTATTGTAGCCCCAGAACGCACTGACTTTGCTGACTCCTATAGGGCTGTAGTCAATCTATCAGCAAGCATTTATAAAGCTCCTACTATGTGTCTGGCTTTCTGCTAAACTTGGAGATACCAAGAAAGGGAAAAGCTCTGTTCATGACCTCGAGGAGCCCACTTCCTAAAGAAAGAGATGATATGCAAACAGCTATGTATATAGAAGATTTATATGTATATTCATACATATGGCACTCATATTCTACGGGGGGGGATAACATGCAGAGAACCATGTATGTATAAATGTAGTTGGCTAGTTGTTGTCCTTTGTACTTGAAGAAAACTAAAGTGACCTCATTGGTGAAGTCTTTTTTTTTAAACTCTCACCTTCCATCTTGGAGTCAATACTGTGTATTGGCTCCAAGGCAGAAGAGTGGTAAGGGCTAGGCAATGGGGGTCAAGTGACTTGTCCAGGGTCACACAGCTAGGAAGTGTCTGAGGCCAGATTTGAACCTAAGACCTCCCATCTCTAGGCCTGGCTCTCAATACTCTGAGCCACCCAGCTGCCCCTTGGCGATGTCTTTTGACTGGTGCCTACAATGGATTAAGTGAAGCAGAGCTGCACAGAGTCATCAGCCTCATTCTCTCTTGTTGATTCATGAAAGTCCAGCAGCTGGACAAAAGACAAGACCACTGGCAATGGTCCAGGATGCAGTAGATGACCGTGGCATCTTCCACATCTCAACAAACCCTAATGGTTCCTTAGTACCTCCTTCTATAGTCTTCCTGGATATTGGAACAAATTGTTTTCCTCTGCCCCTTCCGCCTGAGGAAGTCTTCATGGATCTGAGGTAGACGCTCCTCTAACTCACCAACTCACCAGCAGGTTCGAGGCATATCGGTCCCTCTCAACCTGGCTTAGTTCACCAAGATGGTCCTGGGATATGGCCACTGGGCATGCCTCAGCTTCTTGGAGCCAGAGGTGAGAGCTGGGTGAGAGGTGGACACCAACGGTGGATGAGCAGCCCTGAGAAGGGCTCAGCAAGCCCTCCCCTCAGAGGTGCCAGTCTTCCCTGAACACCCCGTATGTACCCCGTGTATATGTGTATGTGTATATGCATGTGTAAGGGACTCACACTCTACAGCGGTGATGACATGCAAATAGCTATGTATACATAAGATGTAAATGTGTGTAAATAGATGATGTATGTCTGTAGAACCTATATTCTATAGGGGTGACAGCATGCAAACAACTGTGTATATAGAAGAGATGTATATGTATGAACAAATGATGTATATATGGAACTCACATTCTATAGGGGCAATGGCATAGAAACAACAGTGAATATATAAGTGTGTATAAATGTATGATGTGCATATATAACCTATATTCTATGTATATAAGCTGTCTGTATATAAGCTATGTATACAAGATATATATGTGTATAAATGTAAGATGTATATATAGAATCTATATTCTATAGAGTGATGACATGCAAATAGCTATGTCTATAAGATATATGAATATATGATGTATATATATATAATCTATATTCTATAGGGGTGACAGCATGCAAACAACTGTGTATATATGAGATGTATATGTATGAACAAATGATGTATATATGGAACTCACATTCTATAGGGGCAATGGCATAGAAACAACAGTGAATATATAAGATATAAGTGTGTATAAATGTATGATGTGCATATATAACCTATATTCTATGTATATAAGCTGTCTGTATATAAGCTATGTATACAAGATATATATGTGTATAAATGTAAGATGTATATATAGAATCTATATTCTATAGAGTGATGACATGCAAATAGCTATGTCTATAAGATATATGAATATATGATGTATATATATATAATCTATATTCTATAGGGGTGACAGCATGCAAACAACTGTGTATATATGAGATGTATATGTATGAACAAATGATGTATATATGGAACTCACATTCTATAGGGGCAATGGCATAGAAACAACAGTGAATATATAAGATATAAGTGTGTATAAATGTATGATGTGCATATATAACCTATATTCTATGTATATAAGCTGTCTGTATATAAGCTATGTATACAAGATATATATGTGTATAAATGTAAGATGTATATATAGAATCTATATTCTATAGAGTGATGACATGCAAATAGCTATGTCTATAAGATATATGAATATATGATGTATATATATATAATCTATATTCTATAGGGGTGACAGCATGCAAACAACTGTGTATATATGAGATGTATATGTATGAACAAATGATGTATATATGGAACTCACATTCTATAGGGGCAATGGCATAGAAACAACAGTGAATATATAAGATATAAGTGTGTATAAATGTATGATGTGCATATATAACCTATATTCTATGTATATAAGCTGTCTGTATATAAGCTATGTATACAAGATATATATGTGTATAAATGTAAGATGTATATATAGAATCTATATTCTATAGAGTGATGACATGCAAATAGCTATGTCTATAAGATATATGAATATATGATGTATATATATATAATCTATATTCTATAGGGGTGACAGCATGCAAACAACTGTGTATATATGAGATGTATATGTATGAACAAATGATGTATATATGGAACTCACATTCTATAGGGGCAATGGCATAGAAACAACAGTGAATATATAAGATATAAGTGTGTATAAATGTATGATGTGCATATATAACCTATATTCTATGTATATAAGCTGTCTGTATATAAGCTATGTATACAAGATATATATGTGTATAAATGTAAGATGTATATATAGAATCTATATTCTATAGAGTGATGACATGCAAATAGCTATGTCTATAAGATATATGAATATATGATGTATATATATATAATCTATATTCTATAGGGGTGACAGCATGCAAACAACTGTGTATATATGAGATGTATATGTATGAACAAATGATGTATATATGGAACTCACATTCTATAGGGGCAATGGCATAGAAACAACAGTGAATATATAAGATATAAGTGTGTATAAATGTATGATGTGCATATATAACCTATATTCTATGTATATAAGCTGTCTGTATATAAGCTATGTATACAAGATATATATGTGTATAAATGTAAGATGTATATATAGAATCTATATTCTATAGAGTGATGACATGCAAATAGCTATGTCTATAAGATATATGAATATATGATGTATATATATATAATCTATATTCTATAGGGGTGACAGCATGCAAACAACTGTGTATATATGAGATGTATATGTATGAACAAATGATGTATATATGGAACTCACATTCTATAGGGGCAATGGCATAGAAACAACAGTGAATATATAAGATATAAGTGTGTATAAATGTATGATGTGCATATATAACCTATATTCTATGTATATAAGCTGTCTGTATATAAGCTATGTATACAAGATATATATGTGTATAAATGTAAGATGTATATATAGAATCTATATTCTATAGAGTGATGACATGCAAATAGCTATGTCTATAAGATATATGAATATATGATGTATATATATATAATCTATATTCTATAGGGGTGACAGCATGCAAACAACTGTGTATATATGAGATGTATATGTATGAACAAATGATGTATATATGGAACTCACATTCTATAGGGGCAATGGCATAGAAACAACAGTGAATATATAAGATATAAGTGTGTATAAATGTATGATGTGCATATATAACCTATATTCTATGTATATAAGCTGTCTGTATATAAGCTATGTATACAAGATATATATGTGTATAAATGTAAGATGTATATATAGAATCTATATTCTATAGAGTGATGACATGCAAATAGCTATGTCTATAAGATATATGAATATATGATGTATATATATATAATCTATATTCTATAGGGGTGACAGCATGCAAACAACTGTGTATATATGAGATGTATATGTATGAACAAATGATGTATATATGGAACTCACATTCTATAGGGGCAATGGCATAGAAACAACAGTGAATATATAAGATATAAGTGTGTATAAATGTATGATGTGCATATATAACCTATATTCTATGTATATAAGCTGTCTGTATATAAGCTATGTATACAAGATATATATGTGTATAAATGTAAGATGTATATATAGAATCTATATTCTATAGAGTGATGACATGCAAATAGCTATGTCTATAAGATATATGAATATATGATGTATATATATATAATCTATATTCTATAGGGGTGACAGCATGCAAACAACTGTGTATATATGAGATGTATATGTATGAACAAATGATGTATATATGGAACTCACATTCTATAGGGGCAATGGCATAGAAACAACAGTGAATATATAAGATATAAGTGTGTATAAATGTATGATGTGCATATATAACCTATATTCTATGTATATAAGCTGTCTGTATATAAGCTATGTATACAAGATATATATGTGTATAAATGTAAGATGTATATATAGAATCTATATTCTATAGAGTGATGACATGCAAATAGCTATGTCTATAAGATATATGAATATATGATGTATATATATATAATCTATATTCTATAGGGGTGACAGCATGCAAACAACTGTGTATATATGAGATGTATATGTATGAACAAATGATGTATATATGGAACTCACATTCTATAGGGGCAATGGCATAGAAACAACAGTGAATATATAAGATATAAGTGTGTATAAATGTATGATGTGCATATATAACCTATATTCTATGTATATAAGCTGTCTGTATATAAGCTATGTATACAAGATATATATGTGTATAAATGTAAGATGTATATATAGAATCTATATTCTATAGAGTGATGACATGCAAATAGCTATGTCTATAAGATATATGAATATATGATGTATATATATATAATCTATATTCTATAGGGGTGACAGCATGCAAACAACTGTGTATATATGAGATGTATATGTATGAACAAATGATGTATATATGGAACTCACATTCTATAGGGGCAATGGCATAGAAACAACAGTGAATATATAAGATATAAGTGTGTATAAATGTATGATGTGCATATATAACCTATATTCTATGTATATAAGCTGTCTGTATATAAGCTATGTATACAAGATATATATGTGTATAAATGTAAGATGTATATATAGAATCTATATTCTATAGAGTGATGACATGCAAATAGCTATGTCTATAAGATATATGAATATATGATGTATATATATATAATCTATATTCTATAGGGGTGACAGCATGCAAACAACTGTGTATATATGAGATGTATATGTATGAACAAATGATGTATATATGGAACTCACATTCTATAGGGGCAATGGCATAGAAACAACAGTGAATATATAAGATATAAGTGTGTATAAATGTATGATGTGCATATATAACCTATATTCTATGTATATAAGCTGTCTGTATATAAGCTATGTATACAAGATATATATGTGTATAAATGTAAGATGTATATATAGAATCTATATTCTATAGAGTGATGACATGCAAATAGCTATGTCTATAAGATATATGAATATATGATGTATATATATATAATCTATATTCTATAGGGGTGACAGCATGCAAACAACTGTGTATATATGAGATGTATATGTATGAACAAATGATGTATATATGGAACTCACATTCTATAGGGGCAATGGCATAGAAACAACAGTGAATATATAAGATATAAGTGTGTATAAATGTATGATGTGCATATATAACCTATATTCTATGTATATAAGCTGTCTGTATATAAGCTATGTATACAAGATATATATGTGTATAAATGTAAGATGTATATATAGAATCTATATTCTATAGAGTGATGACATGCAAATAGCTATGTCTATAAGATATATGAATATATGATGTATATATATATAATCTATATTCTATAGGGGTGACAGCATGCAAACAACTGTGTATATATGAGATGTATATGTATGAACAAATGATGTATATATGGAACTCACATTCTATAGGGGCAATGGCATAGAAACAACAGTGAATATATAAGATATAAGTGTGTATAAATGTATGATGTGCATATATAACCTATATTCTATGTATATAAGCTGTCTGTATATAAGCTATGTATACAAGATATATATGTGTATAAATGTAAGATGTATATATAGAATCTATATTCTATAGAGTGATGACATGCAAATAGCTATGTCTATAAGATATATGAATATATGATGTATATATATATAATCTATATTCTATAGGGGTGACAGCATGCAAACAACTGTGTATATATGAGATGTATATGTATGAACAAATGATGTATATATGGAACTCACATTCTATAGGGGCAATGGCATAGAAACAACAGTGAATATATAAGATATAAGTGTGTATAAATGTATGATGTGCATATATAACCTATATTCTATGTATATAAGCTGTCTGTATATAAGCTATGTATACAAGATATATATGTGTATAAATGTAAGATGTATATATAGAATCTATATTCTATAGAGTGATGACATGCAAATAGCTATGTCTATAAGATATATGAATATATGATGTATATATATATAATCTATATTCTATAGGGGTGACAGCATGCAAACAACTGTGTATATATGAGATGTATATGTATGAACAAATGATGTATATATGGAACTCACATTCTATAGGGGCAATGGCATAGAAACAACAGTGAATATATAAGATATAAGTGTGTATAAATGTATGATGTGCATATATAACCTATATTCTATGTATATAAGCTGTCTGTATATAAGCTATGTATACAAGATATATATGTGTATAAATGTAAGATGTATATATAGAATCTATATTCTATAGAGTGATGACATGCAAATAGCTATGTCTATAAGATATATGAATATATGATGTATATATATATAATCTATATTCTATAGGGGTGACAGCATGCAAACAACTGTGTATATATGAGATGTATATGTATGAACAAATGATGTATATATGGAACTCACATTCTATAGGGGCAATGGCATAGAAACAACAGTGAATATATAAGATATAAGTGTGTATAAATGTATGATGTGCATATATAACCTATATTCTATGTATATAAGCTGTCTGTATATAAGCTATGTATACAAGATATATATGTGTATAAATGTAAGATGTATATATAGAATCTATATTCTATAGAGTGATGACATGCAAATAGCTATGTCTATAAGATATATGAATATATGATGTATATATATATAATCTATATTCTATAGGGGTGACAGCATGCAAACAACTGTGTATATATGAGATGTATATGTATGAACAAATGATGTATATATGGAACTCACATTCTATAGGGGCAATGGCATAGAAACAACAGTGAATATATAAGATATAAGTGTGTATAAATGTATGATGTGCATATATAACCTATATTCTATGTATATAAGCTGTCTGTATATAAGCTATGTATACAAGATATATATGTGTATAAATGTAAGATGTATATATAGAATCTATATTCTATAGAGTGATGACATGCAAATAGCTATGTCTATAAGATATATGAATATATGATGTATATATATATAATCTATATTCTATAGGGGTGACAGCATGCAAACAACTGTGTATATATGAGATGTATATGTATGAACAAATGATGTATATATGGAACTCACATTCTATAGGGGCAATGGCATAGAAACAACAGTGAATATATAAGATATAAGTGTGTATAAATGTATGATGTGCATATATAACCTATATTCTATGTATATAAGCTGTCTGTATATAAGCTATGTATACAAGATATATATGTGTATAAATGTAAGATGTATATATAGAATCTATATTCTATAGAGTGATGACATGCAAATAGCTATGTCTATAAGATATATGAATATATGATGTATATATATATAATCTATATTCTATAGGGGTGACANTCTCTCTCTCTCTCTCTCTCTCTCTCTCTCTCTCTCTCTCTCTCTCATTCTCTGTCTCTGTCTCTGTCTCTCCGTGTCTCTTTCTCTTACTTTCTGTCTCTGTCTCTGTCTGTCTGTCTCAGTGAGGTGCCGGATTGGAAATCAGGAAAACTCATCTTCCCAAGTTCAAATCTGGTCTTGGACACTTTACTAGCTGTGTGACTCTTGGCATGTCACTTAATTCTATTTGCCTCAGTTTCTTCATTGTAAAATGAGCTGGAGAAGGAAATGGCAAGCCACTCTGGTATCTTTGCTCAGAAAATCCCAGATGGGGTCATGAGAGTCAGACATGACTAAAACAACTGGATATGGTGTGCACACATGTACATAAACACAGAGATACTATGTGTGTCATTACACATTTACACACACAATTTCAGGAGAGAACTCTAGACCACGATAACCCTAAAGAAAGCAGGGATTGTCTGAGGCAGACCTGAGAAGGGCATCTGCTCCAGACATGTGGGAACTATTTCACACAAAGCCAGAGCGTACATGAAGGAGAAAATGATGAAGGGAGACTTGTAAGACTTGATAATGGATAGAGAGCTGGGAGGGCTCTGAGGGGCCAACTAGCTCAGCCCCCTCCTTGTACAGGTGAGGCCCAGAAAAAGTTAGAAAACTACCCCAAAGTAGGTGGGAGGCAGATGGTGGAGGGTTTTTAATACCCTCTTGAGGAGGCAAGGTGGTGCCATGGGAGATTTTTTTAATTGGAGGAGTTCAAGGGAAAGTGTCAGGGTCTGATGTGTATTTTAGGAATTTGGCAGCTGGGTGGAGAATGGATAGAGAATGAAAACCTGGAGACAGCAATGGCTCTGCCTTTTAAAAAATCACAACTTGATATGGTTTCCCTGAACTATTCTTCTTAAGATAATTGACAGGAAATCAGCTTTTTCTCTAGTTGACAGGGATGGAGTAAGCCAGTCTCAGAGTCAACGAGTTGATCCATAGGTCAGTCAAATGGCAGGTCAGGGCCTTGCACAAGGCCATAAACCAAATTTTCAGCCTTTACTGGGTTTCACTTGGGACAGAGCCTTTGTCCTTCCAGTCTGATGCTAAACTGGGCTGCCTGTATACTGGGGTTTTGGCTACATTCCAGAGTGTGCTGCTGCCTCTCTGAAAATTCCCCTTGTGGTTTTGCTCACATCTGGTGTTTTTCACTTCTCTTTCTAAGCTTGGACTGTAATCCTGCTGCCGCTGCAGCCGAAGGACTTCCATGATCCCCTGAAGGAATGTGTGGTAAATTGGGTGACAGGTGAAAAATGGTCACCCGATACTCGGATATGGGGGGATCGCTGCGCTGGAGTAGAGAGCCCAAGAGACGTGGGGGCGCGCACCGAAATCTAGTCCCAGTCCTGCCTCCAGCCCTCCAGGAGACTCAGATGGGCTACACAGAACTTCATTTGGGGGGATTTCGTTTTTCCTCCTATAAAATGAGGGCTGGACCAGAGACCTCTCCAGAGCGCTGATTCTATAATCTTAATGATGACTTCAAAAAGAAATAGTGCAGCCTGACCATTCGGAGGTGGAAATACTTCCTGGATGCATTTAGAGGACTGTCTTCCTTCTAGTTCCTTCCTCAGAGATCACCTTCCTTTTAGATACATCCTATGCCTGTGCATGCATCCATATCGATATGGATGCATGCACATGGACACACAATTATATATATATTATATATATGAGATGTTTTAAATTGGAGGGGTGAGCCCCTTATATAGATTCATGTATGCATGTATGTATATACACACATATATATAATTGTATGCAGTCGCCCCTATAGAATATGGGTTCCATATATACACATAATATGTTTATACACATATATATCTTATATATCCATATATAGAGAGAGAGCTATTTGCATGCCATTACCCCTATAGAATATAGGTTATACACACACATATCATATATTTATACACAATATGTCTCTTATGTATACATAGCTGTTTGCATGTCATCACCCTATAGAATATAGATTCCATATATACATCATATATTTATACACACATATATTTTATATACATAGCTATTTGCATGCCATCGCCCCTATAGAATATAGATTCTATATATACATCATATATTTATACACATATATCTCATATATACATATGTATTTGTGTCATCATCCCTATAGAATAAAGACTCTCTATATATCATATATCTTATATATACATAGCTATTTATATGTCATCACTCTACAGAATATAGATTCCATATATACATCATATATTTATATGCCTATATTTCTTATATACATAGCTTATATACATAGACAGCTTATATACATAAAATATAGGTTATATATACATATCATACATTTATATCTTATATATACATAGTTGTTTCTATGCCATTGCCCCTATAGAATGTGAGTTCTATATATACATACATCATTTGTTTATACATATATATCTCATATATACACAGTTCTTTGCATGTTGTCACCCCTTTAGAATATAGGTTCTACAGACATACATCTTCTATTTATACACATTTATATTTTATGTATACATAGCTATTTGCATGTCATCACCCTATAGAATATAGGTGTTGTATATATGCACATCATATATTTATATATACACATATCTCATATATGCATATGTATTTGTGTCATCACCCCTATAGAATATAGATTCTATATATATACATCATATATTCATACAACATATATCTTATAGACATAGCTATTTGCATGTCATCACTCTATAGAATATAGATTCTATATATACATCATACATTTATACACAAATATATCTTGTATACATAGCTTATATACAGACAGCTTATATACATAGAATATAGGTTATATATGCACATCATACATTTATACACACTTATATCTTATATATTCACTGTTGTTTCTATGCCATTGCCCCTATAGAATGTGAGTTCCATATATACATCATTTGTTCATACATATACATCTCATATATACACAGTTGTTTGCATGCTGTCACCCCTATAGAATATAGATTATATATATATACATCATATATTCATATATCTTATAGACATAGCTATTTGCATGTCATCACTCTATAGAATATAGATTCTATATATACATCTTACATTTATACACATATATATCTTGTATACATAGCTTATATACAGACAGCTTATATACATAGAATATAGGTTATATATGCACATCATACATTTATACACACTTATATATTCACTGTTGTTTCTATGCCATTGCCCCTATAGAATGTGAGTTCCATATATACATCATTTGTTCATACATATACATCTCTTCTATATACACAGTTGTTTGCATGCTGTCACCCCTATAGAATATAGGTTCTACAGACATACATCATCTATTTACACACATTTACATCTTATGTATACATAGCTATTTGCATGTCATCACCGCTGTAGAGTGTGAGTCCCTTACACATGCATATACACATACACATATACACGGGGTACATACGGGGTGTTCAGGGAAGACTGGCACCTCTGAGGGGAGGGCTTGCTGAGCCCTTCTCAGGGCTGCTCATCCACCGTTGGTGTCCACCTCTCACCCAGCTCTCACCTCTGGCTCCAAGAAGCTGAGGCATGCCCAGTGGCCATATCCCAGGACCATCTTGGTGAACTAAGCCAGGTTGAGAGGGACCGATATGCCTCGAACCTGCTGGTGAGTTGGTGAGTTAGAGGAGCGTCTACCTCAGATCCATGAAGACTTCCTCAGGCGGAAGGGGCAGAGGAAAACAATTTGTTCCAATATCCAGGAAGACTATAGAAGGAGGTACTAAGGAACCATTAGGGTTTGTTGAGATGTGGAAGATGCCACGGTCATCTACTGCATCCTGGACCATTGCCAGTGGTCTTGTCTTTTGTCCAGCTGCTGGACTTTCATGAATCAACAAGAGAGAATGAGGCTGATGACTCTGTGCAGCTCTGCTTCACTTAATCCATTGTAGGCACCAGTCAAAAGACATCGCCAAGGGGCAGCTGGGTGGCTCAGAGTATTGAGAGCCAGGCCTAGAGATGGGAGGTCTTAGGTTCAAATCTGGCCTCAGACACTTCCTAGCTGTGTGACCCTGGACAAGTCACTTGACCCCCATTGCCTAGCCCTTACCACTCTTCTGCCTTGGAGCCAATACACAGTATTGACTCCAAGATGGAAGGTGAGAGTTTAAAAAAAAAGACTTCACCAATGAGGTCACTTTAGTTTTCTTCAAGTACAAAGGACAACAACTAGCCAACTACATTTATACATACATGGTTCTCTGCATGTTATCCCCCCCCGTAGAATATGAGTGCCATATGTATGAATATACATATAAATCTTCTATATACATAGCTGTTTGCATATCATCTCTTTCTTTAGGAAGTGGGCTCCTCGAGGTCATGAACAGAGCTTTTCCCTTTCTTGGTATCTCCAAGTTTAGCAGAAAGCCAGACACATAGTAGGAGCTTTATAAATGCTTGCTGATAGATTGACTACAGCCCTATAGGAGTCAGCAAAGTCAGTGCGTTCTGGGGCTACAATAAGAAGAAAGGCTTAGCTTCTAGGAAAATGGAGCAGCTACTCTACTCTACTTTCCTCTACCCTGGTCAGACCAAACTGGGACTGTTTTCAGTTCTGAGACGCATTTTAGGAAGGGCATTGATAAGTCCAGAGGGGAGCAAGCTGAATGGTGACGAGCATCTCTATCACCTGTCCTTGATCAGGAGTGGCCCTCTACAACATACCTAATAAGTGGTCACCTAAGCCTTGTTTGAGGACATGCAGGGCCATGTAGAGCTTTTGGGTCTCTGGGTAATTAAAGGCAGGATGTGAGAAGCCACAGAGTTGCCTGGAATAGGAAGGTGAGGGAGAAAATAAAAGTAAGATGACTAATTTGACTAAATTCATGGCGTTGCTAAAGGCTGATCCTCAAAACAAACATTCCAGGGCAGTTAGGTAGCACAGTGGGTAGAGCTCTAAGTCTGGAGTCAGGAGGACCTGGGTTTGAGTGTGTCCTCAGACACTTCCTAGCTGTGTGACCCTGAGCAAGTCACTTAACCTCTATTGCTTAGCCCTTACCACTCTTCTGCCATTAGAACTGATACTACAACAGAAGGTAAAGGTTTGAAAAGCAAACATTCCCTCCTTTCCTCAAACCTTCACTCCAACTTCTCCCTCACCCATTCCTAACAGAGGATTTCACCTTCTACTCTGTGTAGACCATTGAGGTCATGCTAAGTGAGTTCTCTGATCTCCCCTCCTCCCTCCTCTGGAAACATTTCTATATCTTTACCCATTTTCCTCCCTCTGGTCTAACCTTTCTTTCAGGCCTGGGCTATCCCTTCCACCTATTCTGCAGACCTAATTTCATCTATCTAAGATTCCTAAGGACTTCCTTCCACAACCATCCCTTCCCCCTCTTATATCTCGATCCATCTCTTTCTCACTGGCTCCTTCTCTTCTGTCTACAAACATGCTCAGACCTTCTCATTTCTAAAAATACTTTCCTTTGACCTTGTTCCCTCACCTCTCTATCATTCCATCTTGTTTGTCCCTTTTCCTGATTAATGTCTTGAGAGAAAAGACTTACTCTCTCAATTTCTAAGCACCAACTCCTTTTTTTAAGCCTATGACGTTCCATTTTTGTCCCCACCTCACTACTAAACCTGAACTTGAACAACAATAATTCATAATCATATAATGCTTTAGGGTTGACAAACCAAGTAACTCTGGTTGTGCAAGAGATAGTGTATTATTCTGTTTTACATTTGAAGGACCAGAAGCTCAGAAAAGGGGAGTAACTTGCCAGGCTAGTGTCAGCATTTAAATTCAAATACAGTACTACAAATTCAGCCTCAAAATTGAGTGCCTTTCTAATACATCATGCTAATTCCCTAGTTTTCCCCAGTTTTCATCCCTCTTGACCTCTCTAAACCATGGGCCAAAGCTTACTACCTCTTTCTGGATATTTTGTCTTCTCTTCCCTTGCTTTCTGTGACCTTGAACTGCCCTAATTATCCAGTTCCTTGGATGAAGACTTCTCTATTCCTTTTACTTCCTCTGTTAGTAGGTGAAAGGTACTGAAAGATGGAACTAAGTTAGTGGTAGTAAATATAGGAACAAAGAATAGTAGTGAGAGAATGACAAGGATTTGGTGATGAGACAGCAATGTTCTTTATCTGCATGTTCTCCATGATCAAGCTGAACCTGTCCCTCCACAATTATATCCTTCATTTTCCTGAAACTTGACTCATACCAGTCTCTGCACCTGAAATGCTCTTCCTCTGTCTCTACCTGTTGGAAACTTTCATAGCCTTCAAGGCATTTCCTGATCTCTTTACCTAGAAGTCACCTTTCTTTATCCCTAGGATCACCTTTTTTTTGGAGAAAACCTCCCATCATGCTTTATCTCATTCATACCTGGACCCACTCTCTGGACTTCTTTTCCTCCTTCTCTCTCCTGACTCTGTGCCTGGACTGCCCTTCCCCACTTTCCCCAGCTCCCCATGTTTATTTTCTCCCATTAGACTGTAAGCTTCTTGATGGTAGGAACAAACCAAAAATAATAATATCTAGTATTTATGTAGCTCTTTTGGCAAAACACTTAACATATGTGGTTCCATTTGCAACAACTCTATGGGGCAAGGACTGTCTTATTTGTCTGAACTTGTATCCTCATTTTGGTAATTTGTAAATGCATTCATCTCTCTCTCTCTCTCTCTCTCTCTCTCTCTCTCTCTCTCTCTCTCTCTCTCCCAGCCCACTCCCTCTCTTCCTCCCCACTTCTTCTGCCTCCATTCCTCCCTCTCTCTCTTCCTTCCTCTTTCCAATCCTCTCCCTCCCTTCCTTTTTTCATCTCTCCCTTTATTTCTCTCTCTCCTTTTCTCTCTGTTCCTTTCTTCCTCCTCTTTCTTCTTCCTTTGCTTTTTCTCCCTCCTCCCTTTTTCTCCACCCGTTTCTCTTCCTTCCTCCCTTTCTCTCCTTTCCTCCCTCCTTTTAACTTCCTCCCTCCCTCTGCCTCCCTCCCTCCCTCTATCCCCACCCCCTCCACTTTGGATTCTTGATGTGCCCTTTTCATGCTTCTCTTCTAGCATTTACCGTGTTCTGTTTTGTATTTTAGCTATTTGCTTCACTCTCCTCTGAGACTAAAGAGTTTTTGAGATTAGGGACAACTTTTTATTCCTCTCCCAGAGGATAATAAAGTACCTTATCCAGTGTTTCTTTCCTTTCAATAGTGTTTCATGCATGATAATGTTTGTCAAGTGAATTCAAGATAATGGTAAAAGGATGAAGCAGCAAATAGGAAAGGGCAACTGTAAAACAGGAAACCCTTCAGATTCAAAACTTTAAAAAAAAAAAAAAGGAAGCGGAAAGTTGGCCAGAGGTACAGACTTTGGACATAGGAGTTTCCACAACTAAATCCACCTGCAAGGTTGACTTCTGGCTCCTAATCATCCTATCTTAGGGCTAGGGTTCTTAATTATTTTGTTTAAGATTGTCATCCCTCCCTAGTTTTCTTGATAGTCCATAAATATGGCCATAAAGTAGGCCATATTCTGGCCAAACTTTGGTAGCCAGAGACTTTAGCCTGATCTGTGACTGACTAGACCCCTTTCTGAAGCTGTTTGGCTCTGATATTTCCCTTTCCATATACTTATCAAAACTTACATGGCCCATGCTATCTCCTCTTCGATCATTGCTAATTAACAGATGTTGAACCAATCTGTGTTCTCAGGTAGCTGTGAAATTATAAGGAAAACCTGATATTTGGGTTTGAAAGTTTAGGATACGCAAAAGTAATGATTTCTCTTTTGTGTTTTGCCTGTGATTAGTATATACTGACGAAAGACGAGGAAGGGCATCTTGATTATGGTGACGTGATCCCAAGTCACAGTTAAATAAGCATATTTAAATCAGAGAACTAATATGCTTTTAAACAAATAAAAATAGTATCTTGTATTAAAATACCTAAATCTAAAATAATACTGAATATAAGCATGAAGAACCTATGGGAGAAAATTTAAGGTATAAATAGGAAGCTATATTTGTGAACTTGAATCAGACAATCAATAATCTTACCAGGAAGCTAAGTCAGGAGTTAGAAAAAGAGTCAAAAGATAGTCCCCACCCTCAAAAAGATCACAATCTAATAAGGAAGACCATAAGAAAACGAACAAGTACAAACAAGCTTTATAGAGGATAAATAGGAAATAATAAACAGAGGGAAGGCGCTAGGAATTAAGGGAGGTTGAGAAAGGTGCCAGTAGAAGGTAGGACTTTAGCTGAGACTTGAAGGAAGGTAGGAGGCAGTGATGAGAAGGAAGAACCCTCCAGGTATGGGGATTAATAGAGAAAATACACAGAACCAATAGAGGGAGAGTCTTGTTCAAGGAACAACAAGGAGGCCAGTCACTGAATCAGAGTATGGTAAGGAGGAAGGTGTAAGAAGACTGGATGGAAAGGCTGAATGGAGAATAGAGTGGAGTTGGGGGAAGTTTGTTCCAAGTAGATCCCCCAACAGCTAATGCAATGGATGAGGTGATGAGGGCTTGCCCTAGAGGGGCTCACCCAATCCTACAAGACCCATTGTCTACATTATAAGCCAACTGTGTTTATATCTCAGAAATCTGTAAACACTACAGATCACAGCTTGTTTCGGTGCTTGCCTAGGCAAGGAAGTGATGGAGGAAATGTTAATAATATATATTAAACCTAAAAGTGCATTGTACATTTTTGGATTGCTGTTTGTTAAGCAATTGGCAATATGTCACTGCTTATAACCAAAATCCAAAAGTCTAGATTAGCAATGATCCAGGACAACCCAGAGAGACTTATGAGAAAGAATGTCATCTACATCAAGAGGAAGAACCGTGGGAGTAGAAATGCAGAAGAAAAACATATGATTTAAAACTTTTTTATATGGGTATATGATTTGGGATTTTGGTTTTAAAAGATCATTCTATTATAAAAATGAGTAATATGGAAATAGTGACAATATAGGTGATAATATAGGTATAATGGGAATTGCTTGTCATCTCTTAGAGTGGGGAGGAAAGAAGGGAGGGAGAGAACATGAGTCATATAACCGTGGAAAAAGCTTTTAAATAAAATTATATTTTAAAAAACTAGATTAGAGAAAAATAATATAAATAGCCAGGATGAAAGAATTTAAGTACTAAGGGGCTTCAATAATGATTACGAATGTCTTAGCAGCCACCACTAAAAAAGGAGCAGAGAATTTTACTAAATTTAGATTTAAACTAGAATTTACAATATTCCAGAGGCATTATTATTGCAACCAAGAATAATTTTCCCAGCAAAACTGAGTAAAATCCTACAAGGGGATGGAGGAGGGAATGCACATTTAATGTCATTAAAGGACCTCCAATAATTCCTGAAGAAAAAACCAGAGCACATAGAAAACAAAGGAGTCAAGAGAAGACTAAAAAGGAAAACATGAACAATCATAAAGGAATAAACAATGATAAACTACTTACACTCTAACTTGCAGAGATGATTCATGTGTTTCCTCTGAATCACACCAGCAGCAGCAGACAGAGGTAGTCTAATTAAACAGAAGGTCTGGGGTTGGCTTCATGATATCTTGGTGATCTTAAAAGAAGAATGGAAGGGAAGAAGAAGAAGAATCTATTGGGTGAGGAAGAGGAAGGAAGTTTAGGGGAAATTATCTTATAAAATCAGGAAACACAAGTAGAAGTCTACTCAAACAAAACACAAGTAGAAGTCTATTCAAACAAAAAAGAAGGGGTTGGGAGAGCAGAGAATATTTAAACCTAACTTTCATCTGAACTGGTCAAAGTAGATAAGAATACATACACACACAGCAAGAATTAAGTACAGATATACGTTTAAATCAACAGGGAAACATGAGGTAAAAGAAAGAGGGGAGAAGGGAGAATAAGAAGGAAGGCAGATAAAGGAGGAATTAGTCCTAAACAACATATAATCTAAGCATGTGCAAAAAATATTTATATTTCTTTTTGGAGTGGCAAAGAATTGGAAACTGAGGAAATACTCATCAAATGGGGAATAGTTATATGTTATGGTATGTTATACATACTATGTGGTATGCATATATGTTATGGTATATAAATGCAATACAATAGCATTGTGCTAAAAGATATGATGAAGGAAATGGGTAATATCAAAGAAACTTGGGATAACTTATATGATATTATGAAGAGTGAAGTGAGTGGATGCAGAACACAATGTATATGATGATAATAACAATATAAAAACAACTCTGGAAGACTTAGGAACACTAACATAATGATCAACCAGGATCCAAAGGACGTATGATGAAACATGCTACCGCTCTCCTGATAGAGCGTGAAGGGCTTAGATTGACTCGACATTGTTTTTTATGGACTTGGCCAATGTTGAAATTTGCTTTACTTGGCTATATATTTTTGTAACAGGGCTGTTGTTGTTGTCATCGTCGTCGTCGTCCTTCTCATTTGGAAGAAGAAAGGACAGGAGGAAGAGAAGGCAGATTTTTGCCGAATATTTAAAAGTTGAATTTTATAATAGAACATATATATATATATATATGTATGTATGTCTGAAGCAGTTCTCCCCCTCCTCCCACTGGAGAACCCAGATTATACCTTTTTTTCCAGGCAGAGAGGAAGGGAAGGAATGAGTCAATGATAAGGCATTTATGGAGTATGTACTGTGTCAAACACTGAACTAAATGCAGAAGGATAAAAATATCAAAGCAAAGATAGTCTGCCCTCAAAGAGTTTACCTTCTAATGGGGGAGATAAAACATGGAGGAGTGGTGGCTACAGAGGGGGCACTTCTATTTAGAAAGTTACTGGGATGGTACGTGAAACCATTGAGCATAGGTTAATCTAGTCCATCCAGGAATAACGTTAAAGTTCATTTGATCATGGTTCCTGATTCCAGAACTAGAGAGTTGGGGAAAAGGTGTAGGAGAGAGGAAATGTGAAAAAGGCAGCTAAGAAAAAAAGAATGAAACGTTGCTGGGTCTTTCTTGAAATAGGGTCCAGAGAGAGTCAGGCCTGGAGATGGGAGGTCCGGGGTTCAAATGTGACCTCAGACACTTTCTAACTGTGTCATCCTAGGCAAGTCACTTAACTCCTATTGCCAAGTCCCTTCCTTAGAACCAATACTTAGTATTTATTCTAAGACAGAAGGTAAGAGTTTTTAAAAAAATATGGTCCAGGATATATAGTCACCAATCAGAAGAGAAGGCCCTAGGGTGGAAGTTCCCCTAGGGCATGGTCTCAGATGAGGAAGTTGTGAAGGAGCTGTCAGGAGAGGAGGGTAAAGGAGGAAGTGATCTTAGAAGGGGAGATTTAGCACTGTTGCTAGAGGAACCCAGGGGAACCAGAGGCTGATTTGTATTTTGACATTTAAAAGAACTAGCATTGCCCTCACTCCCTTTTCCCAAAGAAGATCCTTTCCTCTGGACCTTAATCAAACTCTTTTCAGTCCTGAGGTTAGCCTCAGCTCTAATGAGAAGATGGAGTGAGTAAATTCCCTTTCCTCAAGTTCTTTAGCTTGTTAAATTCTGCCATGGTGAGAAATTGACTTATAGCTTAGATTTTGGCTTATGACATGTTTTTACATCCCAAATTAGACAATAAGAAGGTACTTGCCATATAGTGAAAATCAAGTCCAGGTAAGTATTTATTTTTGACATGCTAAAAGACACAAAGAATTCACAGCCCATATTGACTACTTTTATAATATCTCCAGAAACTGATGGTTAAAGTGCATCAGAACAACAACAAAAGACAGTTCATAGGACTAATGATTCAACAATTTTTATTTCACTTGATTCTGATTTGTTTCCTTTCATGGTAGATGTCCTCCAGCAAAACTGAACATCTTGGGCCCTTTCTCTTGATGGTGGTCCTCTTCTCAAAAGAAATTTGGAAATGTTCCCAGGGACTCTTCCCCAGGTGCCCAGTCAACTCCTACCAAAAAGTTGTAAGACCTTCTTGCATTCAGAAAGTTGTACCCAAGCCTGAACAAATCCATCTCAGGATAGATATTCCTTTGTCAAAGATCAAATAACAATAAAAACAAAAATGCAACCCAAAACCCAGGCTCAGGCTCAGGTTTGCTTTAGATGCCTGGAGCTCATAGCCCCGTATCAACTGAGTTTGGGAATAAAGCAAGCCACTCATCTCCCATCCTTCTTGGGAAACTACTTCAAACAGTCCTGTGAGGTTTCAAATCCAGAAGGGAAAGGGGTTGAGGGTAATGTCAAAGCTACCCCAAAGCCTCAAAGTGCTCTCAGGGTTAATGGGAAGTAGGTAGGGCAGCTCTGCTCATGGTCACGGAGATGGTGCCTATAGACCTGCTCATTCTCCAATTCAAACCTTCCTCCCTTTCCCTGTATAGCATCACTAGAATATAGTATAGTAATATATATTACATACATATAATATATGATAATACCAGATTGCATAGTATCCTTAGAAAGCTCTACCACCATTTCATTAGGTGAAAGTGTTTGGTGAGGGTATTTAAAGAGAAGCAAAAGCAGCTTTTCTAATGCTTGTAGGTTAAGATTGGTTAAAGCCCATTTGCCTGTGGGCAGAATTGACTCAGTGCCAAGAGGAACTGCCCCAAGTAAGCCTTTGGTGCACAGGTGCAGCTGCAGTTGTGGGGACATAGCTCATCCTTCCCACATCCATCCTAGAGGGGCTTTCTTATGTATTCTCCCAGTGGACTGAGCTGGTGGGGAAGGAGCCTAAAAAGTGATTGTAGCATCATCTCTGATGGCATCTTGGGACCTGCCTCAGCCTGGGAGATCATTTGATAATCCAGCCTACATTGCCTATATGAAAAGTTGACCGACCTAAAAGAGTCCTGAAAACCTGGGCACATTTTTGAAAGCCCCAGATGTTACTAGGAATGTCTACCATTTCCTCTGACGCCTTCATTTTATCTTCCAAAGAGAGACAGGCAGAGACAGAGACAGAGAGGCAGAGACAGAAAGACAGAAAGAGGCACACAGTGAGAGCCAGAGACACAGAAAGACTGTAGTCAGTATTTTTCTGTCAGTAGTATGAACTCATGACTGGTTTTTCCCCCAATTAAAAGTTTCCCTGCCAGTTTGCCATTTGTCATAGTTAGAGAGTGCCTACGGAGGGAAAACATCTGCATGGAAAGAAGATCAGGCACACAGCTGTCTACAGCTGCCAATTATTCTCCAACTGTACTTAAGGAGAACCATGACATTGTCTTAATTCTGATAAACAGGGAGGTATGAACAGGAGAAACTAACCCCTGGGTTTGATGAAGGAAGTAACAGAGATGGCAAGCTTGCATTGTGGTCAGCGATGGAATCCATCTAGAGACCTGTGCCCGATAGATGATGCTATGTGGGAGAGAGGAAGAAAGACTTTGGGGATGAGAGACGGCAGAGCTGGAATTCCAGGGAGCTGGCACCACAGTGGGTCTTTTGCACAAGGGTATAGACTGCTTTTCACCTCCCCATTATAAATTGGAAGCCTTGATTTCAAGAAGAATAAGGGGAAGGAGAAGGAGGGGAGAGACTGACTCTACCTATCCATGATTCCAGCCCTGAGAGATTTCGGGTAGACTCGAGGTCCCAGTGTCCTCCTACATCAATTTCATATTCCAACCTCTTGGTATACATCTAACCTTTTTCTGGGCACTTGCTTTTCTCTGTACAGAGTCTTAAGAGTGTTCAGACCTGTATCGTTCAAGCATGTAGAATCAGATTCTGTATATCTGAATGGAACATTTCTGAGTGCCTTCAAATATCTTTGCAGAAAAAAGAGGGGAAGAGAAAGAGAGTATGTGTAAAAACTGGTAGTAGCATCCTACCTGAGAGGGACTATGTCCATGAAAACATTTTGAGAAGAACAAATGTTTCTCTTCTCTCCAGTTTAGTGGGGTGACTTCTTTAGATTGCATTTGAATAAACTATAATTTGAAAACAAACATTATTACCTTAGCAAGAGTTATAATTCAGTATCAGATTCAAACTTTTTTTTTGATACCAATGCCTCCTGAATGTGTTGTATCTCCTACGAAATATTTTAAAAGCTAAGTTTAAGGTGATTTTTGCAAATCATAAAGCATCATCATCATTGCTCATTAGAGAGGAAAAGACCTTTGAACTCATTTGGTTCAATCTGCTAATTTTATGTAGTACCCCTTCTAGGTTTACTCTCCCAATGTGTACTGGTAGGTTGGGTCCCAGAGGGGTAGTGGGCTATTTTTCCTTTCAGGCCAGACTTAATTAGCTTTTAGATAGGGTATTTACTAAGAATGTATAGCAAAGATAATTGTTACAAAAACAACACACACGTACACACCAAATTGGGGGCACACTCTCCCTTCAAATGCACCAGGTTCTTGGAAAGAGTAGATTCAGATTTAAAGCCCCAAAGTTGTGAGGCATTTGTACAGAGAATGCATGGGGCAGAGGGCTTCTTCACAGCTCCTAATTACTTGGATTCCCTTTTATTCATCCTTTTTTAGGGTTTTTGTGAAGTTCCCCTTAGATATAGTTCTCTGATGGCTCAAAGGATCTATTTCTTTCAGGAACCTATAGCCTATACTTCTCTCTGCTCCAAGGTTTCATGATCTCCAAAAGCTATGTTTACTTGGTGTTTCTAGTACGGACTGGGGGTGCCTCTAAACTCCTGAACTCTAGTCATACCCGTACTGATATTCAAAGGACGCCACAATTAATGGTGATGGGAACACCGGATTTTCTAACCTTGTAAAGATTGTTACTTGGCTGATGATGGGAGAGGCCAGAGAGAGAGAAAGACTGACAGAGATGGAAAGAGAGACAGAAAGACACAGAGACAAGGACAGAGCTAGAGACACAGAGACAGAGACAGAATCAGAGAAACTCTTCTCTCCCTACCCTTCAGCCCCAGGGCAATTGTCTCTCTGGAGTCTTTCACTGGTGAATTTGATTAATTTTGACTGATGGATTCTAATCTAGTTTGATGTTTTTATGCAAAGTCCAAAGAATGTATTTGATTCTTTCAGCTAATCGTGAGACATTTCCTATGTGGTGTCCTCTGTCTCTATCCAAGGATCAAAGTGCTTTTAGTCTCTTAAATTGATAATGGCTTCAGACCTAATTTTCACTTTTGGTAGATTCAACTGGGCTGTCTGGGACTTCTGAGACTAATTGTGGGCAGGGGTGGAAACCCACTTCTACGTTTACAAATGAAGAAACTAAGGCCCAACTGGTGACTTGCCAGAACTCTTGTCTTTTAGTCTATCGTTCTTTCCATTGTTCCATATTGCTTTTTGTACTCAATAAATGAAATGGTATTTTGTGATGCTGATGCTAATGATGGAGATCTATGACCTTCCCAAAGCAGCAAGTTGTCATGGCTCATAAGATTTGGTTTCCAATAGCCTGGCTCTGGAATATATAAACATATTGGAATACATAAAATACACATAAAGGCAAGAGCAGTTTCTGACCTCAGGGCTACATTCGAATTAGATTTCTTCTGTCCACCAAGGATGCCACAGTAGGGGTAGGAAGTTATAGTTGAATTATAGGCAGAAGAAAATTCTAAAGCTTTTCATTTTCTTCTTGTAGCCTCTCAAATCTATACAGCCAAATGAGCTAAGAGTTACCTCATGAAAGCTCTGTCATTAGCTAGATCCCTGCCCTTGGCAACATCACTGAAAAACTCCAGACTTCAGTTTCCTCATCTGTAAAATTATGGGAGTGGACAAGACTGTCTCTAAAGTCCCTCCAGGCTCTAAGCTCTATGATTCAATATCACTCATCTCAATGAAGGAAAAGGGAAAAAAAGCTATCAAAGGGGGAAGGGCTTCACTCAGGGGAATGAAAAGAGGATTGGAAGTCTCCAGGTTACCCAGGATTGAAAAAAAAAATCAGACACAGATGAGAGGGAGAAACAGAGTGGGAAGAGGAGAACAGAAGCCCAAACTCTGTTTGGATTGGCAGATCATCATAAGGAAGCCTCACATTGAAAGTTTCTGTTGTGGCTGCTTGCTGCTGTTTACTCTGGTCAATTTGGTCATTTTTGAACTGACCCTTCCCAAACTAGATTGTCAGCATAAAGCCAGCCTGAGACTGGGATCATGCATTCGCCAAGGGTATTTGGATCCTCAGTGGCTCTGGGCCTGGCAGAGTGCCAAGGGCTGCTGACATTTCCTTCAGGGAAGTGGGGCAACAGCTAGGCTACAAACTTGCTGACAGAGATGGGCTGGCTTCAAACCCAAACATCTTCCCCTCCCGTGCCTCAGTGCAACAAGCAAGAGTGAAAAGAGACGCCAGAAAGATTCCAGAGTGGAGGAAAGATCTAGCTGTTTCTCATGATTCAGATTATAGCCCCGTGGATGAAAAATTATTGCTACGGGGAGGAGGCATTTCCCTTGCTAACAAAGACTTTTTTCTTAAAAAAACAAACCAAAAAAAAAACCAGAAAACTTTTCAGAGTGGATAAAGCTTCTCATTTAATGCAAGCTCCAAAGTATCAGTTTAATTATTCCTCATTTTCCTAAAGGTAGTGAGTATGCCCTTGAGTCTTCATTTCTTAAAATTCCTGGCACTATGAGCATCACTCATTGGGGAAAATTTGCTGTATTATGTCTCCCACAGTGATTGGGATGCTCACTAAGTGGCGATGTTAACATACAATAATTATTATTATAGCTAACATAGGTTACCTATTTGATCCTTATAACAACTCTGGGAGGTAGGTACTATTATTATCCCCATTTTACAGACACTCTATCTATTATGCAACCTAGAAGATTCTGATCTGAGGGAAAGGTTTTTCAAGGTAGAAGTTTTCAAAAAGAACCAACAGCATTTTTAAAGCTAAAGCAGGTTCCCAGCTGTGTGACCCTGGGCAAGTCACTTGACCCCCATTGCCTACCCTTACCAATCTTCCACCTATAAGTCAATACACAGAAGTTAAGGGTTTAAAATTTAAAAAAAAAAAAAGCTAAAGCAGGTAGTTCAAATAAACACAATAGAGACTAGCTAGGTGGCACAGAGGATAGAATGCCAGGCCTCGTGTCAAGGAAGATCTGAGTTCAAATCTGACCTCAGACCCTAGCTGTGTGACCCTGGGCAAGTCACTTAACCCCATTTGCCTCAGTTTCCTCATATGTACTGTGAGATTCATATTGCAGAAGGGGATTCCAGCTGCAAGAGAGGGGTTTAAGGTCTTGCAATATGAATCTCACAGTAACGGAGGAAGAAATGGCGAACCACTCCAGTATTTTTGCCAAGAAAACCCCAAATGGGGTCACAAAGATTTGGGCACGACTGAAAAATGACTGTATGTCAGAGATGAGAACAACTATAGTTAGAAAGAGAGATAATAAAAGGTTATGTACGCAGCATAGCCACAATAACTCTGAATCCAGGAATTGTGGTTGGACCCTGATTACTTCAGAGAGGAAGTAAGAGGCATCAGCCATTGAAACCTAAGAAACTCCTATGAGAGGATCTCTAAGATACAACTATCCTGGTACCCTCAGCATTTATCAACATTAATTATAATAAGTGATAGTGTCCTTTTCTCACTATGATGAGGAATCAAAGGGGGTTTGATTAGATTATAACTACTTCCTGAATGCATAGGAAATTACTTCCATTTATGTATGAATTTTGCAAATGCTTTTTCTATTTGGCTCCCTGTTATTTACATTGTTTCCTAATGCTTTTTCTAATGCTTTTTCTATTTTAATGTCTAGAAATAGAGATTCAATTGGATGAAGGCTCAGATCAGAAGTTGATTATTCAAATTAAATCAGGTTTGGGTAGGCGTAAGGTTTATAGGATGCTACATTTGTGGGGAGCCTGAAGTCATGAGGGTCCAGCCACAATGCCTGGATTTAAAACTACCATAGCCATACCCCTCTTCATGGTCCTGCAATGTCTTCCCCTCTGACCACAGCCTTACCACTTTCCTAAGTTCTTCTCCATCATCTGCTCCATCTCGGGAAGCCCTTCCTTTTTCCTCCTCCTGTAAAAACACTTTCCACCAATTATAGATTAGCTGGTTGCCCAAGTATTGTGGGCTACATATTCTGACGGATTTCTATCAGAATGACGTTCTCTTAGCCATGAACTTCATAAGAAATGATGTCCTTGGATCATGCCTCTGTCTCATTCTGAACTATATCCATGTCATTATTTCATGGTCAGGGGAAATAGCTATCTCCTTAGAACCTTTACCTGGATTACCCATTTGATTTGGACTTTTGAATACCTAAAGTCTTTCAAAACCCTAAGCATCAAGAGAGGCAGCTAATCTATAAAAGTAATATGGTGGTTCAGTCATTTCAGTTGTATCCAACTCTTTGTGACTCTATTTGGAGATTTCTTGGCAGAGATCCTGGAGTGGTTCACCATTTACTTCTCCAGTTCATTTTATGGATGAAGAAACTGAGGCAAATGGGGTTAAGTGAACTTGCCCAGGATTGCACAGCTAGTAGTAAGTGTCTGAGGTCAGATTTGAATTCACAAAGATGAGTCTTCCTGACTCCAGGAGCAGCACTCTGTCCACTGCACTACCTAGCTGCTCTCAAAAGTAATACAGAACACAAAGGGACATGCAGCAGGATAGAATATCATTCACTGCACTAGTTTAACTTGGTAAAGGAAGAGATTCAAGAGGAGTTTCAATAAGGTACATGCAAACTCATAGAGGTACTATATTATGAAATGATTCAGTATAATGGATAAAATCTACTTCTGTAAAAAGAATATTTTGCATTGACTATTTTCCAAATGTATGTAACTGTTTTGGTGATTAATAAAAATATAGATTTAATTATAAGTGTTACTGTATCCACATTGACTTGTCATCAAGCGTTCCTTCCATCAGTGGATGCCAATAGCACAACCACCATCTTGTGGGAGACTGAGAATAATATATTTGATCTGAAGGAGACCTCATACTTGAAATAATTAATAACATTGTCCTAGAGCTTATCCAGTTCATCCAACTAAAAAGAAATCGAGTGACTTGTTCCAAGTCTATCCAGAGAATCCTAGAACCCAGTTTTCATGACTTCTACTCCACAGAACTTTCCATTCCATCACTTTTTCCCACTTAAAATTAAGCAATCATGTATGTACCTATTAACCACAACTTTCCTCCTCAGCCAACAATAATTTTTGAAGACCCAGAAAGCAGAAGGGCACAAGCATTTATATAGCATCTACAATATGCCAGGTAAGGGCTAGGCAAATGGGGTTAAGTGACTTGTCCAGGGTCACACAGCTAGGAAGGATCTGAGGCCAGATTTGAATCCTCTCTGACTTCAGGACTGACACTATCTGCTGTGTGATCTAGTTGCCTTTTTTATAAGCATTTGTTTTATTATTTTACTTTATTTTTATTGTCATGCAAAACACACTTCCATATTGGTCATTGCTGTAAGAGCAAAGTCACACATAACCAAAACCTCAAAATAAAACAATAAATACACTAATATGAGAGACGATTCAAACAGTTCTTTCTCTGGAGATGAATAGCATTCCCTGTCATAAGTCTTTTGGGATTATCCCAGATCATCTCATTGCTGAGAGTAGCCAAGTTTTCACGGATAATCATTGTCCGATATTGCTGATATTGTGTGCAATGTTCTCCCGGTTCTGCCCATTTCACTCTGCAGATCTTTCCAGCTTTTTCTGAAATCATCCTGCTTTTCATTATTTAGAGCACACCAACATGTACCACACTTTGTTCAGCCATTCCCCAACTGATGGGCATCCCCTCAATTTCCAATTCTTTGCCACCACAAAAAGAACAGCTATAAATATTTTTGTACGAGTAGGTCCTCATAAGCATTTTTAAAGCACCCATTTTGTGGTAAGTACCGAGATAGAGATACAAAGACAAAATGGAATGATCTCTTCTATCAAGAAATTTGTATCCTACCAATGGATATAAGGTAACCTCGGGAGGAAAGATTCTAGCTACTGAGGATGCAGAAAAAGTCCCAGGGCTAAAGAGAGTGCTTGAGTCGAGTCTTGATGGAAAGTGAGTTGGAGATGAGAAGGAAAAGCATTTCGGATAGGGGCAAAAGCCCAAGTAAAGACTTGTAGATGAAAGTTTGAGTCTGGTGTAGAAGGAGCAGGAAACAGACCAGTACAGATAGAATACAGAGATCCTGAAAGGAGCAATATGGAAGAAAACTTGAAAGATAGAATGGAGTCAACCCATGAGATAAGTTTATGTTTGATTTGAGAGAAAATAGTGAGCTACTAGAGTTTATTAGCTGGGGAAGGAAAGGAGGAGACGGTATAAGCTTGTCATTCCAGAGGTTTTGGGGAAATCACTTTGGCAGCTGGATGGAGAGTAGATTTTAGAAGGGGAAGAGATCGGAGACCAGAACAAGTGAGTGTGTTTAATAATGTAATAACAAACAATTATGTATAAAGTACTTCACATACCTTAATGGGAGCTATTATTATTTTTATTATTATCCTAAAAATCATGACAGAAACTATATGAACATTTCTTCATAATTTGAGACCACACAAGGCTTACTGCTAGGTCTTCATCTATTTTTAATAAGACCACGTTATTATTTAGTCATTTGTGAAACTAGAACTGCCTTTTCTTACAGATGAAAGCCTTGTCGTACTTAAGGAAATAAGAGAAGATTCATATCCCTGTTTATTTTGCTCCTCACAGAGCAGAGCCAGGACACAAACCCATCAGTGCAACTGTACCCTTCTCTGGGGTCACCCATCCATCCCAGCAAACAGAGCAGTGGAAAAAGAGAAAGAAGCAATTTCTTAGTAAATGTCTATTTTTCCCCAGGCAAAGACCATAAATGTAATTTATCTGTGGAGTACCTAGCCTGCAATAAATTCTCCGCCTAAAACCTGAAGCTTTAATGAGATATGTTAGCCCTGGACCCTGTGGGAACTTCAGAATAACAGAGTACTGCTATACAGCAAAACTTTTCATTCCTCTTTTTTCCATCTCATTCACTCGCACCCCCCAGCAGCTGTTACAAACCTTCTTTTCTCTCCTCAAATCTGATCCTCTCCTCCCTCTCAGTTAGGACATTTTCCTGACAAGATTGAGGCCCCTCTCTGAACTCCTATACTTATCCCTTCTTAATTTTCTAGTGACTTTCCCCTTTCTCTCATTCTTTCTTCCAGTCTCAGAGACTGAGACAGCTCTCCTCCTCCTGCTCCTGCTCCTCTTCTCCCCCCCCCCCACAACAAGCTAACCCCGACCCTCTTTACCTTAGAACTCTCCTCCTCTTTCCTCTGTGACCTTGCTCCATCAATCACGTCTCCTCTCTCATTCATGCATGTTCAACATCTCCAGGGGGAAAAGTAGTGGATT
>NC_058133.1:472534138-472623518 GCF_016433145.1 Gracilinanus agilis
TTTTTGTTTTTTTTTTTTCTAGATAGGGAGCTATCTAGAGATCAATTGTAAAGTGAAGAGAGTGGCTAAATTTAATTAGAGAATTAAAGTTCTTGTGAACTAGAATCATTACTTCTATGTGTCTTGTGGTTTCCGTACTTGTATCTGATGTTTGCTGTCAGCTAAATAAATAAAGCCTTCTCCCCACACTGAGGCTAGAGAACCCAGTAGCCAGGGAAGAACGGTAAAGAAAATCGAAATGGATAGAGCTAATCATGTAATGACACTGCTTGGGAAATGGCTTCTGTTTTCTTCTGTCTCTACCAGGGGGTAGCAGGAATGGATTTACCTCTAAATAAAGGCAGCCATGCAGATTGTGTCATACTATTGTCTGGAGCATCACAAATCTACTCTAAATAAATTAAGCTTTGATCAGGAGCCCCCAACAGCTGAGAACATAGTGCAGAAAACAGGTGTGGCCAATGGGTTCGTCTATGGGAATCCAAGAACTACCACAAAGTCAAATGATTATAGATCTTGTTTCAAGGCGGGATGAGAAGGATTATAGGTTTGCAGCTGAAAAGAACCTTAAAGGTCATCCAGTTTAACTTTCACTGAAGGTGAGGAAAAATTGACAGTGACTAGCAGAGACTACGTTCATGCTTCTGTCAGCACTAAAGCCTAAATTTGCCCAAGTGCAAGATGTCCTCTGTCCTAGAGGGGAAAAAGAAAGGATAGAAAGCATTTATATTCCTGAAGTTATGAAAGAGAATAGAATGATTCTTAAATGAATGGAATAGAGAGGAAGGGAAAGGATATGAAGAGACAGAAGGGAATTTTTTATCACATCAGTAGGCTGGAAACTAGAAAAAGGTGCCACATAGGAGAAAGAGAAGGACCATTAAACATTTGAAGCTAAATGACAAGTATGAGGAGCTTCTTGTAGAGAAGGAAGATCTATCACCTCTGAAAGGAGCACCAAAGAATGATGACAGACCCACGCATGCCATCTGGTGAGAGATCAGTCAGTAACTGCTAAAAGAAGAAGAAACAAGGAGTAGCGATTGTTAGATTCCATACTAAAGGGTACTAAAGAAGCCATTTATGGGTCTGAAATGAATCAAAGTTCTGTTTCCTGGAAGCATATATTTGGGAAATGATGGAGAACTACTGAACAACCACAACCTACTTTTTCTGAACCAAATGGATATAATAGGTACTTTCACAAAGAAACTAGAAAACATTGTTGGCCAAAAACAAATAAATAAATAAATAAATGAAAATCCTGAAGACTTTCAGAATATAGGTGGTGTTTTCACCCCTAACAATTAATTGCTGTAGGGAATTTAGAAGAGAAAGGCAGGTTTGGGAAATGGACAGCTAGTTAAGAAGGTGGAGGCTGAGAATGATATTTGGGTTTCTGAAGAATGGTGTAAATTATTCAAATGATGGGTTCTTGGCAAGGGATGGAGTGTACCTAAAAAGGGCCTTAAAATAAATACTTGCTTAAAGTCTTTAAACTGAAAGGAGAGGTAGAAATAGCTCATATAGAAGTGTCAAGTTTGGTACCCTAAAGAATAGCAAATATGACACTGAAAGAAAAATAGTAGAAGACAGGATGAATATTTTATTGAAGACAACATCCAAGAAAACAATCAATAATAAAACTTATGGCCTCTTATGTCTAAATGCAAATGTGCAATATATGGGTAATTAAAAAGGTAAAGTTGATCTCTAAAAATACAGAGATAACTTTGAACTCATAGGGATCACCTAGAAGTGCTTTGGTGAAATTGGACTCAAATACTCAAAGGGACCTCTGATCTGATTGATATTAATGTTCCCTTTAATAAAGCTATTAAAGAGTTAACAAACATTTATTTAGCATTTAATAAGTACCAAGCTCTGGACTAAGCATTAAAGATATAAGGAAAGATAAAAACGCTGTGCCTGCCCTCAAGGAGTTTATATTCTAATACAGGAGACAACATGCAATCAACTATGGATATATAATATAGACTATATTGAAGGCAATCTGAAAAAAGAAGGCAGTAGTTGTAGGAGAATCAGGAAAAGCCTCCTGTAGAAGGTGGTATTGGACTGAATCTAGAAGGAAGCCAGGGAAGCTGCAAGGCAGAGGTGAAGAGGGAGAGTATTCCAGGCATGGGGCACAACCATTGCAAAGTCATAGAAAGGAGAAGTTGTGTCATTGTCATTTTTGAGGAATAGCAAGTGGACTGATGCAGAGTAAATTGAAGGGAATAATGTTTAAGAAGAACAGAAAGGTAGGAAGGGGCCAGAGAGAGAAGGACTTTACTTTCTGTTCTGCCAAACAGAAGTCTTGATTTTTGATCTTTGAAGTAATAGAGCCACTAGAACTTACTGAGGAGGGGAGTGCTTTAAGGAAAAACACCTTTGCAGCTGCATATTCCAAGCATGTGATGACTTCCCCTAGTGGAATGGGCAGATGAGAACAATTTGCTCCAATGGCCATAAAACCAAGTGAAGCAGGTGCTATGGAACACTTAGAGCTTGGTCAGATATCAAAGATGCCAATGTCATCCATAGCATCCCGGGCCATCATCAGTCACATTGTTTTTTGTTTTGCCACTGGACTTCAATGACTCTGGAAAATAGTGAGGCCAACAGTTTTGTACAACTCTGCCTCACTTAAATCCAACTCATGTGCAAGTTAGGACACAACCCCATGATGTCATTAGTCCTCTTAAAAAATGAAGACAAATGAAAATGTCAAGATTGATACCATTCGGCTCCTTCAATGTGCTTAAACAGACCAGGACAGAGTTGTTCTAATTGCACCTATATCTTTTTAAAGTTTATTCTTTTATCTGTATTTTTTACATTAAAAAGGTAATATGGGGGGCAGCTGGGTAGCTCAGTGGAGTGAGAGTCAGGCCTAGAGACAGGAGGTCCTAGGTTCAAACCCGGCCTCAGACACTTCCCAGCTGTGTGACCCTGGGCAAGTCACTTGACCCCCATTGCCCACCCTTACCAATCTTCCACCTATGAGACAATACACTGAAGTACAAAGGTTTGAAAAAAAAAAAAGGTAATATGTTGGTGGTCTCAGAATACACAGAGAGCTAATTCAGGTATGAATCCCATCCTAGTGCACAGATATACATAAATCCTAAAGACCTCAAGTCTGTACCATATGAGCATCATTTAAAGGAACTGGGGATGTTTATGCTGGAGAAGAAAAGATCTAGGGGGAGATATAGACTTAGTGTCTGGAAAAACTCCCCAACCAGTAGAGATATCTAAAAGGGCAATAGAAATCAAGATGATTCAGTTAGTCAATTAACATTTATTAAATACCTATTATATGTCAGGCATTGTATTAAGCCCTGGGTATTAAAAAAAAGGCAAAAAAAAATCATCCCTGTCCTCAAGGAGTTTATAATCTAATGGGAAAGGCAATGAACAAACATATATACACAAACACGCTATTTACAGGAGAGAGAGGAAATAATTCACAAAGGAAAGTAGAATTAAGAGGGATTGGGTGGGACAGCTGGGTAGCTCAGTGGATTGAGAGTCAGGCCTAGAGACAGGAGGTCCTAGGTTCAAATCTGGTCTCAGACACTTCCCAGCTGTGTGACCCTGGGCAAGTCACTTGACCTCCATTGCCCACCCTTACCACTCTTCCACCTATGAGCCAATATACAGAAATTAAGGGTTAAAAAAAAAGAGGGATTGGGAAAGACTTCCTATAGAAGATGATATTTTTGCTGCAACTTGAAGATCTGGGCAGTTTTATTTTAATATTTCTTAAAATGTAATACTTGGGGGGCAGCTGGGTAGCTCAGTGGAGTGAGAATCAGGCCTAGAGACAGGAGGTCCTAGGTTCAAACCCGGCCTCAGCCACTTCCCAGCTGTGTGACCCTGGGCAAGTCACTTGACCCCCATTGCCCACCCTTACCAATCTTCCACCTATGAGACAATACACCGAAGTACAAGGGTTTTAAAAAAAATGTAATACTTGGGTTTTTTGGAGGGGAATCACAATATTTAGGTAGTCCAATGACTTAAATTTTTTTCTCCTCAATTTACTTTTCCAGGTTGGTCATTCTTGTTATGAGATATCTTATATGTTATTCTCTTTCCCCCCCCATAAGTATTGGATCTTGTTTCCCAGCTCCTCACTGGAGGTCTTCAAGGAAAAGAATGATGACTATTTGTAGGGTATGTGTTAAAGACACAATGACCCAACATTTTGGTTTCAGAACCTCTTTATGCTCTTAAAAATTATTGAAGACCCCTAAAGAACTCTTGTTTAATATCTATCACAGTGATTCCCAAAGTGGGCGCCACCGCCCCCTGGTGGGTGCTGCAGCAATCCAGGGAAGCCCGTGATGACCACATTTTTCTTGTATTACATTCTATTCTGAGTTCAAGAAATAGTTTCATAATTTCCAGGGGGCGCTAAGTAATATTTTTTCTGGAAAGGGGGCGGTAGACCAAAAAAGTTTGGGAACCACTGATCTATCATTACTTCCCATATTGGAAATTAAAACTGATAGACGAATTATGATTTCATTTTTAAATGATAATAAACCTATAACATTTACCCTAAATAATATCTTAGTGAAAAATATTTTCCAAAACAAAAAATATTGAGTGAGAAGAGTGTCACTGTTTTACCTATTTTTGTAAATCTCTTTAATGTCTGGCTAAATAAATGAAAGCAGGATTCCCAAATTTGCTTTTCCTTTCCATCTGTGGCAATATGTTGTTTTGGATGAAGTGTTTAAAGAAAATCTGGTCTCACGATAAATACAGAGTTGGAAAAGGGAAGAATATTTTAATCAGCAAATAATTTCTTAGTTTTATCATGGAAATAGTTTTGACTCAGGGACCCCTAGAGGACTATGCTTTGAGAAACACTGATATCATATATAGGTTGACTAGATCACCATTGAGAACATTTTCATTTCTTGAAGTTTGTGATTTTCTGAAAGTTCTTCAGGTATATTCCCATTTTCTCAATAAGGAAACTGAGACCCATAATAAAAAAGTTAGTAAATGGTAGAGGTAGCATTGAACCTAGACCTTCTTGACTCAAAATTTCTCTTTTTACTATATTACCTCAGTTGATACTCTTTCCTCAAATCTGGCTGATAATCAATGGAGAGCCCATTGGATGGAGCTTATAACTGAGAGAACTAGAAAAATGCAACCTTTTAGGATCTTGAGGGAAGAAGTAGTCAGCTAGCCTATGGAGACCTGAGTAGAAATTGAGGAATTAACTCTACTAGAGACAAAGTGGACAGAAGAAGGAATCCGGAAGCAGATCACAAGCCTGCCTCCAAAGCCTGATAGTATAGTGATGGAAGACTTCAACTCTCCAGAAATTTGTTCTCTTTTTTTTGTTCTCTCATTCTCTTGCTCTGTTTTTGTTTCTGACTTACTCTCTCTCTCTCTCTCTCTCTCTCTCTCTCTCTCTCTCTCTCTCTGCTTCTGGCTGCTTTGTCTGTCTTTCTATCTACCTATATTTCAGATGTCTGTCCATCTCTATTTGACTGTCTATATCTCTATCTGTCTGTCTGTTTTTCTGTCTGTCTCTCTCCAAATAATAATCTTTCTCTGTCTCTCTCCAAATAATGTCTTTCTCTGTCTCTCTCCAAATAATAATACCTAATAAATACGATCTGCTTTAATGATAATTTCATTCTCTAAAGAAAAGAAATCTCAAAGGTCATTGCTATTCTGGACTGGACTCTCATATATGAGAAGAAAATGATTGATAAAGTAAAAATGATATAAATTGGGGCTTTTCATATCCAAAGGGTAGATATTTTTGAAGGGAAGAGTCTTTTCCTATGCCTTCTAAAAGCAATTTAAAAAAATACCAAAGATAGGAAAAATGGCTAAAAAGCTTCCCAAGAAAGTACAAATTAACCAAAACAGAAAATAAGCAAAAGGGGGGAATGCAAATATAATTTACAAAATAATAATTAGAGAGTAATCAATCAATAGGCATTTGTTCAGTATTTACTGCATGCCAAGACGATACAAAGCAAAACAGTCCCTCCCTTCAGGGAGTTTACTTCTAATACAGAAGACAACATACAGATATTCTGGTACATCTAAATGCACACAGAGCAGATATTATACAAGGTCCCCTTAGGGAAGAAGGCAGTAGTGTGGGGTACATGAAGGGAACCAGGAAAGGTCTCATGCAAGAGCTGTTGTTTGAGCCAAGCCTTGAAGGAACCCAGAGATCCCAAGAAGTGGAGATGAGGAAGAAGAGCATTCCAGGCATGGGGGATAGGCAGTACCAAGGCATGGAAATGACATAATGTGGGAGGAACTGGAGAGAGGCTAGTATGACCAGACTGGACAGTGTGTAGAGGGAAGTAAATGCATAGGAAGACTGGAAAGTTAGGATAGAGCCAAATTGGATAAAGATTTCAATGCCAAACAACTATTATTAATATTTGATTCTCAAGGTAATAGGGAGCCATTGGAGTTTACTGAATAGGGGCGATGGTATCAGATTTGCTTTGTAGGGAAATATCATTGGTAGCTAGATGGAATGTATTGAGATGAACCTAATAAATTTTAAAAAGGTAAATATTAAGTTTTTGTTGGTGTTCAGTCATTTCAGTCATGCCTGACTCTTTGTGATCCCATTAGGGGTCTTCTTGGCTGATATCCTGGAGTGGTTTACCATTTCCTTCTTCAGCTCATTTGACAGATGAGGAAAATGAGGGAAACAGGATTAAATGACTTGCCCAGGGTCACTCAGATAGTGTCTGAGGACGGATTTGACCTCAGATCTTCCTGACTCCAGGCCTGGTACTCTCTCCACTTAAGCTCTTATCATCTGTACAACTGTTAAACTGGGGAAATTCTCATCTCTGACCACATTTGCCTTTGTTCATACTTCTTGTGCTCATTCACTCATGATAAACCTTATCTATGTCCTTATTATGACTTTCTAATTCTTGACCAATCCTTGTTCTTCCAGACCATATTCTCTACTCTAGGTTATACTTGTTTCAATACCCAGCCTTGGCTCCATCATTTTTCACTTCAATGTTTAATCCTCTGCTCTACCCTAGATCTCCTACCTTTCCTGGCCTGAACCTGAGATTCCTCATCCCTAAATACTTCCCTCTGCCCGTCTGATTTCTCTACTTCTGCACCAATTCTACCGAGCATTTCTAAGGGGAAAAAATCCCAAAATTAAACTGATTTCAGCATTCCAACTTAATGTTATGTATGTATTTTCCATTACTTCAGCTAGACTCTCAGTGCTGCCCTTTATTAACCAGTCTTCCATTCTACAAAGTAATGGTTCCAAATTTTGATTTCCTCTTGCCAGCAACCTCACCCCCAACCCTCCACCCTTACAACAGAGGACCCAGCCTTCAACTTCACTGAGAATAAGAGCATCCTTCTAGTGACTAATCAGTGACTTGAAATGTTGGCATATGCATAAAGTGTAATGGCTGCTGTGCTGGATTTGGGTCCAAATCCTATGTGCCCTAGGAAAAGTCTCTTGAATTTTTTTGGGTCTTAGTTTCCTCAACTATTAAATGAGTTGTGTGGACTAGATGACCAATAAGATCCATTTCAGCTCTGATCCAATGAGGTATAATCTATGACATCTGACATGAGCTTCCTGAATATCCTTCCTTTATTACTCCAACCTTTCTCAACCACATCATCTTTTTTTTTGTCCCCCAAAATCACACTTTTATTTAAGGCTAATCCTTCCATCCATCCTCCCAACTCAGGCACTTCCTCCTGAGTCCTTCAAAACCTTGATCCTTATCTCTCGTGAATCTTAAATTTCTCCCTTTCTATCTGTTTACAAATATACTCACGATTCCACAATCCAAAAAAGTTTTCCCTTGACCCTTCTACCAAATTCAGTCACTATTTTCCCACTCCTCTTCTCTCCTTCATTGCAAAATCTCCATTAAAAAAATTGTCTACCTCTGTGTCTTCTTTTCATCCTTACTCATTCTCTCTGCAGCTTCTTACTGTCCAGCTTCTATTCCTACCAGGCTATTGAATTGCTCTAAGGTCACCAAAAAGACCTTATCACCAAATCCAGTGTCCTTTTTGCAGATTTAATACTCACTCTTCTCAGCTTTTGGCGATGTAGAACACTGCCTCCTACTGGACGCTCTGCCTTCCCTTGGTTTCAAAAACAACATGCTCATCTAGTTTTCCTAATAGGCTTTCCTTCGCTTTCTCTTTGCTGATTCCTTATCATTTTCCAAAGTGCCTAATGTGGATTTTCAAAGGAATTTGTACCTCTGCTCTTTCCTTTAGTAGTATGATTTGTTCCCATAGCTTTAATTACCACCTCTATGTAGATGACTCTTAAATATATATTTCCAGGCCTGCCATCTCTTCTGAGATTCATCTGCCTACCAGACATCAATCATCAGGGCATTCTGGATAGAGATCTGGACTTGGAGTCAGGAAGACCTGCTAGGTTCAAATTCCACCTCACACATCTGTGACTTGTATGATCTTGGGCCAGCTTCTTCACCTCTATGACCTCAGGTCTATAAAATGAGAGCTGGTCTCGAAGGTCCCTAAAATCCTTTCTAGTTCTAAGCCTGTCATCCTATGACTGACATTCTCTACTAGCTACTGTAAGCTTAAAAATTAATATACAATAACTCCAAATATTATAGTTAATTAGATTTATTAATATTAACTTGAAGTAAAGGAAAATAAAAAGCTAGAGTAAAGAGGGAGCTAACCCAGCCACAGTTGCGAGAGAAGAGAGTGAAAAGGCAGGGTTACAGCCAACTTAAAAACAAAATGTGAGGATGCAACATGGGGGTGAGAGAGGAAAGGAATTTTGGGAAATATTAAAGGAATTCTGGGGAACATAGTCCTGGGGTACAAAATTCCAACTACTCACTACTCAGTCATGAAGTTCTCTAGTTCGTGTTTTCTCCACCATCCCACCCCCAATTCAATCCTCTCCCTCTTTTGCCATATTTATCAATGGCACTATTGACTTTATCTTTCAAGTTCAAGGAGCTTAATATTCTTTTTGATCCTTCCTTCTTTCTTTTCTTTTTTTTAAACCCTTATCTTCTGTTGTAGGTTCAATACTAGAGCAGTAAAGGGCTAGGTAATTTGGATTAAGTGAGTTGCCCAGGGTCATGCCCAGGAAGTGTCCGAGGGCAGATTTGAACCCAGGTCCTCCTGATTCCGGGTCTGGAGCTTTATCCACTAGGCTACCTAACTGCCCTTCCCTTATTTAGGGAAAAATAATTAAGTCAAGGAAAGTTAATTAAGAGGTGCTATAGAGTCTCTCTGAAATGTGGCTTGCATCTATTCTTTCTTCTCTATTCCAACTTCCACCTAGTAGAGACTTTCATGGCCAACAGTTTGGGTAGCTACAATAAGTAGAGAGCAAATATGCAGCACAAAGATGAGTGATGTACTGGTTCCCGTTGTACTCTAATGGTGGCTTCCTCCACATCTCCTACCCCTTTAAAGGAACTCAAACTACCAACATTGGAGGAAGGAGGAAGCATTATGAGGGCGCAGAGGGGATCATTCACCTGTGAAATCAAATCATGTGGGTGGCCACCTCTGTATTAGATCAGCCCTGAATAATTCCCTAAGTATGGGTGTTTTTACTCAGCTCATGGGGCACTCCATTCAGCATCCCTGGTTGTTACCACTGGCTTATTACCATTTGGTAATGAGTTTTCTTCTTTGGCCCATTTTTTATTCTCTTTGCGCCAGCTATCTAGAGTTTGGGAATACTTTCATACAGTCTATTCTACATTTGCCCTATGACTGCCAGGATATTTCCCTACTCCAATGAGAGAGACCTTTTTACTTCTTAAGTGCCCTTTCTTACCCCCTTTTCCCTTGGGCTGCCATCTTGGGATTGTCCTTAGTTATTCCCGTTTGGGGAAGGACTATGAGGGATGGAGAGCAGGCTGGGCTGGTGACTTATTAAACTCTGTGGCTTCTTTCTCCTCCACAAGACTCCTCATAAGGGGGTGCACTGGGTACTCAGCAGCTTTGTGGTGGGTATCGGTTTGTGCTTCCTCCCCTTTGCTTTCGGTTTAGCTCTTTCCTGTTAAGCTATGAGCAGTTCTACCTAACCGCAGGCCCAGCCAAGGCACAGTTGCGTGCAAACTGGATCCACCAAGGGGGCAGATCCAGGGCATCGGGGTGGAAAGTGTTGATGCCGAAGCGGTTAACTTGAATAAAAAAGGCCAGCAATGAAAACTCAGCCAGGAATCTGCAGCCATAGCCAATTCCGTCTATTTTGCAAAGACCCAAAGGAAAAAGAGAGAAAACAAAGTTGAAACACTAGGATTAATAACAAGCACAAAGGCGTTCCAGTTCACGTTTCAAATCAGTTCCAGTTGGCGTTCAGCCGTGATAAAAGTCAATGTCCATCGGTCCTTGTTTAAGTCAACGATAGTTCAAGTTTTCACTGGGAATTTGCCTTAAAATGACTTTTTTCAAGGCAATAGGAGGTGTTTGCAATAGGAAAGTTTTGGGCTCAAGAAAGAATTCAAAATGAATGAGTCAAGTTCAATTCTGGTTCAAGAGAAATAAAAAGGGTATTGGGGGTATGTAGAGTTCAAGCTGATTCGAGCTTAAGGGCCAAGTTATACAAAAGATCACAGGATTTAGAGCAGGGGAGGAACTTTAAAGATCTCGTCTGTTTTCTCCTCCTTCATTTTACAGATAGAAAACTTGGGCCCGAAGAAATAAAGTGATTCGCCCATGGTAGGCACAACACACAAACCTGAATTGGTGTTTTTAAGAGTTCTACAAGAGTTGTGAGCCCTGATTTTGCGTCAGGCAGGTCTAAGAAGGGATCAGCCTCTAATGAGAGCAAGCTGGTGAGGCAACTACGACAGGAACCTGGGAAGTCTGACTTCTCCTCTCGTTACCCTCCAGACCACATTTCTCAGCTGGTGTAAAATGCCCGTCCCCTCCGGAGCTCCTGTGCGGGGGTGGTGGGCTGTCTACACGGTGCCAGGCACATGATGCAATTTACAGAACAGGAAGAGGCTTTAGCTGAAGTGGGAAGAGAAGGACTCTGACTCTGACTCAAGAAAAACACAGAGTGGGTTTTTTGGTTGTCGTTTTATTTTGTTTTTAAAGAAAAGAAAACTTCAGAAAGGAATTGGGACTTCAACAACAACAAAAATAAATAAAGGAAAGTGAGCTGAACACTTTCCCAGCCCTGCTTACAAAAAGGGAAAATAAGCAGTCTCAGGAAGAGAAAAATGGGGAGCTCGCTGGATTCTTTGGAGGAAAGGAGGAAATACTTTACAAAGAAATGTATTTCCCTCCTTGGTTTGACCTCTTTATTTTCTTCTTAGGGCAAAGAGTCTTCACCTGGGGGCCAGACACTTCCAAAGAGTTCATGGAGAGATCTCAAAGAGTTCATTTAGTTGGATGGGAAATGAAAATTACATATTTGTTTTCAATAGTCTTTAACCGAAATTGAGCATTTCCTTCAGTTAGTTTAAAACACTATTCTGAGAAGGCTTCACCAGACCACCAACGGGGTCCGTGACACATAAAATAGTTAAGGCAAAGGGCGACTAGTTATTCAACCCTTAATAATCTCAGTGACAATTAAGCTCTGAGCTGAGGATCTCAGAGAAAGGAATTAAATTCTAGAAGCACATTTGAAAACAAACGTTCGATAAAAGCAACTGAAGAGGATGACATTTTATTCCCAATACATATTTAGGTACACGTTCTGATAGCTGCTAGCTGACTTAGTAGGGTGAGCAAGTTCATCTGTCAACGACATTTATTAAGGCTTTACTATACATAGTCTGAGAGCTAAATAAAGGTGGACGGAGGGAAGATGGTAATATTGAAAGGATTAAACTCAATGTTTCTCGCTTTCTTTCTCCAAGTTTCATTCTTCTTGAACTCAAAGGGAAGGTTATTAGCTACATATATGTATATGTGTACACATACACACAAATGTATGTGTGTATTTATACAGACACACATACATGTATACATTTTATATGCATATATTATATACATATATAGAATACATATGATACATGATAGAATATGTAATATAGTACATGTATATTTTAATCTGTGCTTATTTATTATATGTACATAAATATTTTATTATTTATATTATATTTATGATATAGTTATATAATTTTATTCTATTGCTATATGATATATTATATAATATATTAAATAATGTGTTTATAGAATAATACTTATTATATTTTATTGTCATATTTATATTATGTAAAATATTTTATTGTATATATTATTTATATTGATAATAGTTATATAATATTTAGATAATTTTATTATGTTGAACATAATGTAATATATCATATAGTACATTAAATAATATTTATAGAATAATATTTATATTATAGTGTCATGTTATATTATATAAGATATTTTTATTATTTATATTGTTATATTTTATATGTAAAATATTTATATGTATTCATTTTACATTCTATATTCTCTATTTTATTATAAATGCATTATACTGTTTACATTATATATTATATAAAACATATTTAATATATATTTAATACAGCAATCATCTCCAGCCCCTGATTTGTGCTATTGGAAGGCATCTTCAACCTGATGAAACCCAAAGCTTGAAGTATATAAAAAGTGATATCCTATCATGGGCTTTTGACTTCAGGCTGCCCACCCCAGAGCCATTCCTTGACTGTGTCCTCACATCCCATAACCCCACTCCGGATACAGACAAGCCAACTTCTTTTGTTGGGGGAAATCACTGTGGATAGACAACTAGGCTATAGAAATGTGTGTACTTTTGCTGCCCTCTTCTGGGAATAATTACTTACTGCCTGAAGGGGAATTCAGTTGGTTCTTTCAATGGCTCGTGCACTTAGGACAATAACATGATCCCAAGAGTAGCATCACTTTGAAACACTGTTTATTTTGGAACTCAGGTGAAGGGACAGCACCGGCATATTAATGAGTTTTTGTAGAGATCCAGAAATAAGTTGATCGTTACTAGTCCCACCATGCTTATTGGTTTTTAGACATTCATCTGGAATGGATGGATTCCAGCCCTGGAGGTCACTGCTAAATTCATCCATATTTATGAAGTGTATAGTTCTAGAGCTGGAAGGAAACTCATAGTTCATCTAGTCTTTTAGCCCCTTATTTGAGAGTAGAGGCTAAGAGAGGTTGTGTCTTGCCTAAAGCCATATAGATAGGTTAAGTGGGAGAGTCGGGATTCAAAACCAAGTTCGTCAACTCCAAATCCAGGCTTTCTTTAAAAAAAATTTTTTTTTCATCTTAATAAGCATTTCTTTTCTTTTTCTATTTTTAATTATATTTTTATTGTCATACAAAATATACTTCCATACCAGGTCACTGTTGCAAGAGCAAACTCATACATAACCCAAACCCCTCAAATAAAACCATAAATACACTGATGTGAAAGACGACTCCAACAATTCCTTCTCCGGAGGTGGACAGCATTTCCCGTCATAATTCCGTCATGATTGTCCCAGATCATTGCATTGCTGAGAGTAGCCAAGTTTTCATAGATAATCATGGTACAATATTGCTGTTATTGTATAGTATTTATTTTCCCTTTTTCCCACCTAATTAAAAGATTCAACACAGTAAATTTTGTTTCATTTCTTCATTTTTATTCTCTGGCTTTGCTTTTTTAAGCATTTTCTTGAAAACAACAAATTGTGTTCTTTTATCCAACCTGTTATTCCCTTTTGTTGGTCTAAAATTGTTTTATGCACTCATACAGAAATTTAGATTTAAATTTTCCTCCATTTATTTCTAATATTGCTTTTTCCCCCCCTGAATTAGAATATTTTAGTTCCCCTTCCTTCTTAAATGCAGCACTTTGTCTCATCGGTTATTTTTTCTTAATTTACTTAAAGACAGCCCTATTCAAAGACTATTTTTCTTTCACCTTACAAGGCCTCTCCCTCCTATTTATTACCTCTTTCTATAGTTTTGGAGTTTTTAATTATTTTTTAAAATCAAATTATATGCATATAAGTCTTCACTCTTTCCCCCTCTTTCAGTAAAGTAGATAACTGAAATCACCCTTTCTCTCTTCTCCTTTAACTTCTGTTGCTTGTTAGAGGTTTTATTTGTCATTTTCTAATCCCTTTTCTAAAAAGGATTTCTTTGCCTCACTCTTTTTATGAATTCTTTTCTGTTTTATCTATTCTTAAACTTTTATTCTTCCCTCCCTACAATCAAGCTTCCAACCTTATCATTCTACTGAAATTGCTCTCTCTAAAGTTAACTAATGATCTCTTAGTTACTAAACCCAGTGGCCTCTTCTCTATCCTCATTTTCCTTGACCTCTATGAAGTCTGATACTGTTGATCATTCTCTCTTTGATATTCTCTTCTCTCTAGGTTTTCAGGATTCTCGTCCCTATCTGATTGCTCCTTCTATCTCCTTTCTAGGATCCTTCTACAGATCACACCCTCTAACCCAATATGTCCCTCTGGGTTCTGTTCTGGGTCCTCATCTCTTCTCCCTCTATAGAATTTTTCTTGGTGAGTTCATCACCTCCCAAGGATTTAATTACATCTCTATGCAGATGATTCTTAAACCTACCTTTCCTGCCCTAATCTCTCTGCTGACCTCTGATCTCACAACTCTAACTACCTTTTAGATATCTTGAATTGGACATCTTAAATTCAAATTTCCAAAATGGAGCTCACTACCTTTCCCCTAAATTCTCCCCCATCCTCCTGCATTATCAAAGAGGGCAAAAACCTTCCCCCTTGATCCTCAGATTTACAATCTAGGAGTCATTCTAGACTCCTCAATATCTATTATCTCCCTGCTCCTACTCCCTATTCAATCTATTATTAAGACTTAATTGATATCTGACCTCTGCAATATCTCTTGACCTCTTTGCCCTTCTGACAGTGCCATTGCTCTGGTGCAGATCCTCATCACCTCCGACTATTGCTGTGTCTGCTTGCTTCAAGTCCAAACCATCATCCTAAAGATCGAGTCCAACCATGCAAATCAATAAACTTTGCTCCCCCTGTTTTACTTATGTTCATTAAAATAATTTTAATTAAAAAAATAAAATAAACTTTGCTCCCTATGGTCTCCAGGAACAAATACAAAACGCTCTGTTTGGCATTCAAAGCCCTTCATCACCTATCCTCCTCCTACCTTTCAGCTCTTCTTACATCTTACTCCCCAAAACATACTCTTCAATCCAGTGACACTGGCCTCCTGGCTGTTCTACAAAGAAGATATTCCATTTCTCAGCTTCTGGCACTTTCTCTTGCTATCTCCCATGCCTGGAATGGTCCTTCTCCACTCCAACTACTGACCTCCCTGCTTCCTTTAAATCCCAACTCCAATCCTGCCTTCCACAGGAATGCTTTCCTATTCCCTCTTAATTCTAGGACTTTCCATCTGTTAATGATTTTATCCTGTATATAACTTGCTTTGTATATACTTGTTTGCATGTTGTCTCCCCAATTAGAATGTAAGCTCCTAATACCACTACTGGGTTTGCATCTCAAAGAGATCAGAGATAGGGGGAAAGGACCTCTACTTGTACAAAAATATTTTTAGCACGTCTTTTTGTGGAGGCAAAGAATTGGAAACAGAGAAGGGTTGGAAAACTATCGTGCCATAATAAATGATGAACAGGATGAGTTGAGAAAAACCTGGACAGATTTATATGACCTGATGCAAAGTAAAGTGACCAGAACCAGAGGAATAGTTTTTACGGTAACGGAAATATTATACCATGATCCACTGGGAAGGACTAAACTATTATCAGAAAAACAAGGTTCCTAGATAACCCTGAGGGATTCATGATTTAAAAAAAAAAGCTATCTACAGCCAAGGAATGAACTGTTGGAATCTGATTGCAGGTCAAAGCAGGCCATTCTTTACTTTATTTCCTTCTTGAGCTTTTTATATATATTGATATGTCTTCAGTCATGATATGGGGAATATGGAAAAATGAATTGCATGAAAGCACTGATATAGCCTATAAATTAGATTATTTACTATATGGGGTGGGGATGAAAGGGAGGGAAAGAGGGATGGAGGGAGAGTCTGAATTGCAAAATGTCAGAAAATGATTTTCAAAAATCATTTATATTTGTAATTGAAAAAAAACTAAAAAAAAAAAAAAGATTGTAAACTCCTTGAGGGCAAGGATTATCTTTTACTTATTTTTGTAACCCTAACACTTAGCCATGTGCCTGGTGCAAAATAAGAACTCAATGTATATTGATTGCTTGATTATACTTATACCTTCTTCATGTCTATGTTCCTTGTGGAAATAAAGTTTCTAAAGTACCCATTTTGAGCTTCCTTTTCTAAATGACTCCTATTTAATTGCTTTATACATCTTGCCCTCCCTCCGATTCTCTTGTGCCTCATTCTTACAAGTGAAAACTCTTACAATTCCTGTAGGACAAAGAGGATGTTTGTGTTGTCCCTACGCAGAAATCTTCAAGTCCTTGATTTTGTGATCCACTACTCCCTTCCCTTCTCATGATCACTTTCATTCTTATTTGTCACAGAATCTCTCTGGACTCACCATCTCCCACCCTTTGTAATACAGGTTACAGTCCTTTGATAACACCTTCTGGATATTAATTGCCCCTAGAAGCTCTAATTTTCCTTCTCCTAAGTCAGGATACTGTTCATAGAGGCAAAAAACTTTCCAAATGAGAGTAGTGTCTCTGACCATCAAATCTCTACAGATGGTCTACCTTGTAAGGCCCCCATCTCTCATAACAGAATATTACTTCCTCCTAATAGGAATGCTCCTTCAGTGGGATTTCTTCAAACCACTGAATTAAGATTTCTCCCTTTGCATGCCTCCTATTTCATTCTTTTTCTTTTTTTAATTAAAAATATTTTTAAATATTTTTCTATGTTTACATGATTCATTTTCTTTCCCTCCCCTTCCCAGAACCAACAAACAATTCCAGTGGATTGTGCCTATTTCCATATCATCCATTTTTGCTACAGAGATTTCTTAAAGTCTAAACCCCAAATCACATACCCATATACACAATGTAAGTGATGTCTTATGTTTTGCTTTTGCATTTATACTCCCATAATTCTTTCTCTCAATGCGGTTAGCATTCTTTCCCATAAGTTCTTCAGGGGTGTCCTGGCTGGTTGCTTGCTACTAGTAGCAAAGTCCATTACATTCAATCATTTCACAATGTTTCACTTTCTGTGTACAATGTTCTCCTGGTTCTGCTCCTTTCATTCTGCAACAGTTCAGTGAGGTTCTCCCAGTTCACATGGAATCCCTCCAGATCATCAATCCTTATAGCACAACAGTATTTCATCACCATCAGATGCCACAATTCATTCAGCCATTCCCCAATTGAGAAACAATCCTTCATTTCCCAGTTTTTTTGCCACCACAAAGAGTGTGGCTATGAATATTTTTGTACAAGTATTTTTCCTTATTATCTCTTTGGGGTACAAACCTAGTAGTGGTATGGCTGGATCAAAGGACAGGCAGTCTTTTAAAGCCCTTTGTGCATAATTTCATATTGCCTTCTAGAATAGCTGGATTAATTCATAACTCCTCCAGCAATGCATGTGTCCCGATTTTGCCACAACCCCTCCAACATTTATTATTTTCCTTTACTGTCATATTGGCCAATCTGCTAGGTGTGAGGTGGTACCACAGCATTGTTTTGATTTGCATTTCTAATTATGTTTTAGAATACTTTTCATGTCTTTACTGATAGTTTTTATTTCTGAAAACAGCCTAGTCATGTCCCTTGACCATTTGTCAATTGGGGAATGGTTTGATTTTTTGTATAATTGACTTAGCTCCTTATAAATTTTGAGAAATGAGACCTTTGTCAGTTTTTTGTTATAAATTTTTTCCCCTAATTTGTTGCTTCCCTTCTAATTTTGGTTGCATTGGTTTTGTTTGTACAAAACTTTTTAACTTAATATAATCAAAATTATTCATTTTATATTTTGTAATATTCTCTATCTCTTGCTTGGTCTTAAATTCCTTCCTTTCCCATATATCTGACAGGTATGCTATTCTATGTTCACCTAATTTGTTTGATTTCCCTCTATAGTTGTCATTTACCCACTCTGAGTTAATCTTGGTATAGGGTATAAGTCCTGTTTCATTCTTTCCTGTTGTCAACTCATCCATTCTCCCTCAGACTGTCTCCTACCTGAAAATTTAGTTTTCGTTGTTTATCATTTACTTGATTATGATGTATCGCATATTCCCCTCTATCTTCTGCCTCCCTTTTATGCACCTTCTCATTCTGTAGTTTACTCTCTCTGTTGTTAGATTTAGTCCAGTGTTTCAGGTTTGATACTCCATCACTATTTCATCAACTTCTTTAAGTTTTGCTTTTATCTACATTGCCATCTGTGTTTCTAGAAAGAAATCTCTTTATGGTCCCTGTTTTGTTTTTATTGCTGTCCCAGAGATGTCTTCCTCTTAGTTTTTTTCCCTCTACCTAGAGATAAATCTCTCCCTAGAGATTTGTCTACTTGTACTTTCCTTGGTAACTTGTATTTATTGACCTTTCTTATGTTCTTATTGTCTGTGGTGTTTGCAAATTGCAAACATCTGGGTTTGTTTTGTTTTGTCAGAAATGTTTCGAATGCCTCTCTTCATATTTTTCACTGACAACTATTTGTTGATTTTGCAGGGCATATGGGTCTGAGTTGCATCTTGAGATACTTTGATTTTCAAAATATATTATTCCATTCCCTTCTGTGATTTCTATTGGGTGCAGGATGACCTCGTGTTATTTGAATTTCCTCCCCTTTATATTTGAAGGTCTTTCTCCCGCTCACTAATAAAATTTGTTGTTGGTCATTGAAATTTATATTTAGCCACTGTTTCTTGGAATTTACAACAAAGATTTGTAATCTATGAAGGCAATCTATGAATTCTTTTGACTGGCATGTTGTACTTAGAAGTTCTGGATAATTTTCTTATATTGTTTCTTGCATTGTGGTGTTCAGGTTTTTTCACATGTTCTTGGAGGCCTCTGGTCATTAAATTTTGTCTATGAATCATCTTTGAGATCAGTGTATTTTTTGTCTCATCAGTTCCTGTGGATTTGATGCTCTCTGGGGAGCTGATTCCCAGTTCTCTATAGGCAGTCCTAGGCTCTCATGAGCTTTGGTCTCGTCACCAACTGCCTTTTGGATCCTTCAAACTGAACGTCTCTCAAACACATCTTGAAAAGAATCCATTCTTTGCCCTACCCCTACTCACCAGTCACTGAGGCTGGCATCCTCAGCTTCTCCTTCTCACCCCACAAATTCAATGTTACCAAATTGTCATTTCTTTCTTCACATATTACAGCCACCCCCCGATTATAGGCTTCCCAAACCTCTCACCTGGACTATTACGATAATCATTCTAACAATAATAGATCCTCTAACTGGTCCCTTTGCCTCCTCTCTCCCTACTCCATGGCTAGCAGTTTTTTTTCCTAAAGCACAGGTCTAATATATCATCACACCCCCCTCACTTCTGCAAATTCCAACCACTCCTTACTAACTTCAGGATTGGGTACAAAATTTTGTTTGGCGTTTAAAACCCTTCACAACCTGGCCCGTGTCTCCCCTTCCAATCTTCATCTCCCAGCTCCATCTGTGTCTTTGCATGGCTTGCTGTCCATACTTCAATGTTCTCTTTTGTTTCTGCCACTGAGTTTCTCTGGCTCCCAAGACCTGGATCAAATCCTCTTTTCTTTGTAAAAGTCCCAGCTCCTTTCCTGGCGTCCACCACCCCCCCTGCCCCCAGCTTCTCGTGCCTTCCCCGAGATGACCAGCTGTGTTTTCCTAGTTTCTTACACAGTCTCTCATTAGAATGAAGTCTGGATGGCAGGGGTGATTCCCACAGTGCCAGGCCCAGGGTAAACACTTAATAAATGCTTGCTGACTCACGGATGAGGACAAATCTTGAAAACGTATAGCCTAGCCAAAATTTCCGAGGCTCTAGCTACCTTCAAGAACTTAAGGCCCAAACCACAATGAGGCATCCGAGTAGGACTTTAAGGGAAGTGACAGTTATGTCTTCTGCCCTGATCAGAACACAGCCGGGGTACTGTGGGGCATTCCATTTTGTCGCTGGAATATTCCCAGAAAAGGGAAAATAGGATAGTGAAGGGAGGCAACACCATGCCATAGAAAGAAGTGATGGCAACTGAAGACGTTGTCTGGAGAAGAGGATGCTCTGGGGACCAGGAGGGGAGGAATGGGAAACAGAGCAGCTGCTTGTAAAGGGCCATTCAAAGGAGAGGATTAGGTTTACTCTACTTAGTGCCAGAGGGGAAGAACTGGCACCAAAAAGTGGCAGGCTCGAGAATAGTCTTCTTCTCAATGTAAGGAAAAATGTTTCTGAAATGATCAGAAAAAATGTTCTGATCATCAGAACGGTAAAATGGGAAATGGTCTTTCTTTGGAGGTAATGGTTCCATCACTGGAGGTCAAGGGGAGTCTGGAGAGCTGTTGGGTAGGCCAGAATGCCTAAGAGTCATACTTCTGATTTCTTTCTCTGAGGTCTTGCTATTATTACTGTGATTATAAATGACGAGGGCATTACTTGCCTATTTCTATGGCAGGGGGTCGAGGGTGAACATAAGCTCTTTTAGGACAAATGTACTCGTCTGGTGAGGTATGGGAGTGCTTGCTATTAGTCTTGGGCTCACATAGAGATAGAGGGATTAGGGAAACAAGTTCCAGAAGGTCTGAGAACTGACAGCTATGATAAAAAGAACCCATAAAGGGCAGCTAGGTAGCTCAGTGGAAAGAGAGCCAAGCCTAGAAGCAGGAGGTCCTGGGTTCAAATCTAATCTCAAACACTTCCTAGCTGTGTGATCCTAAGAAAGTGACTTAAACCCGTATTGCCTAGCTCTTACCACTTCTTCTGCCTTGGAACCAATACACAGTATTGATTCTAAGATGGAAGGTTTTTATGAAAATTTTTAAAAATACGTGAAGGCCTAGTTTTCTGTTACTGGCATGTAGGATCAGAATTAATTCATAAGATCATTCTTATTTAGCACAGTGTCTGGGATACAGTGGGCATTTAATAAATACTTACTGAATTAAGCTTAAATAATTTATAATTTTCCCATCTTAAAATTATGGTAATTTCCCTTAGTTTTCTTGTCCCCAAATCCAAAGTAGTAAAAGAAACACAATGAGTTAGTGGATAAAGATAGTTTTAGGAAGACTTGAATTCAAGTTTCCTCTCCAACACATACTGGCTATTGACTATGAACAAGTGACAAAATTTCTTAGGCCACTGGACAACCGCCAATGTTACAGCAAGAGTGCCATAAGAGGAAGATTTGTTGCAGAAAGAGATCTATATGCCAATGAAGTCAGAACTAAAGGTCCCCCCCAAAAAGTAGAAATCCTTAAAAAGCAAAAACCTAATGTATGCTGTTTTCAGGAATTACAGCACATTTAAGCAGGAAACGGTCGGCATTTTCTCCCCAGGCTAACCTGGGTGACAAAGAACCCAGTTTATGGTTGTAACAGCAAAATACAAAACAAAAACACCTCAAAAACATCTGTTAATGGGCATAGCAGTCCTCATAATTTGGCTACAGGTCATATGGGGTCAAGAGTTGCCAGACTTGTACTTTGTAGGGTTATATTAATGTTTAATGTCACAGTCAAACATTCATGGCTTTGAAATCATAAATATAGCAGTTCTCAAACTTTTTGGCACCAGGATCCTTTTATATTCTTCAAAATTACTGAGGACCTGCTACCTCCCAAAGAACTTTTGCTTATGTAGCCACTTGTAAGGGTTATGTTTATTAATGTTTACTGTATAAGAAGTTAAAACAATAGTATCATTAAATGTTTTGCTCTCATAGACCTCTGGAAAGGGTCTTGGGGCTATCCAAAGGGTCCCTGAAAGAATGAGACAGCAGAGTAGTGAACTTTAGTTTGGGGAGATAAATGAAAGAAAAGGGGAGCTGAGTTACCCACAGAAGGCAGATTGAGAGGCAGTATAGTGTATTAGATGAGATGCTGAACATGGAGTCAGGAAAATCTGGGTTCAAGCTCCACCTCAAAAATTTACCAGCTATGACATTAGGCAATCATTTAGGATCTCAGATTCCTGTAACATTAAGAAGTTGGAAGGGAAGCAGCTGGGTAGCTCAGTGGATTGAGAGCCAGGTCTAGAAACAGGAGGTCCTAGGTTCAAATCTGGCCTCAGGCACCTCCCAGTTGTGTGACCCTGGGCAAGTCATTTAACCCCCATTGCCTAGCCTTTATTCTAGGGACTCTTCTGCCTTGGAGCCAATACACAGTATTGACTCCAAGATGGAAGGTAAGGATTTAAAAAAAATAAAAGAAGTTGGATATCTTGGCTTCTAAGGTCTTTTCTAGCTCTAAGTCTATGATCCTATGATTTTGGCAGGAGGAAGGAGCTCAGCTTTTCTATCTTAAAGAAGACTTTTATCTCCTTGAGGGTAAAGACAATCTTTTGTTTCTCTTTGTAACCCCAGAGGGTTAACACAGTCCCTAACACATAGCAGGCCCTTAATAAATGTTTACTATTTCAGTTTTGCCTTAGAACCTGCCCTACTTGGGAATATTGTCCTTGAACTGGACTCTGAGAGAGCAAGTAGAGTTTTTAAAACTATTTTCTGTTAAACTTAGAAAACATCACAATAAGCATAAAACTAGAAATACTAGTCTCAAAGAAATCATAAAATTGGGAGATGCTTTAATACTGCCTCTCACAATTCTCAAGAACTTAATATTAATAGATTTAATCTACTTGACAGCCAGGACTATCTATATCTTTGTGTTCCCAATACTTAATAATAACCTTGCATATAACCTGGACTATTGCATTGGTCTGGGACAGTGATCTCTAAATATCGTTATATATACACACATATACATATATGCCTCAGTTGTATTGGTCTAGGGCAGGGGTCGGCAACATATGGCTCTCGAGCCATACCTGGCTCTTTTGAGGGCCAGATATGGCTCTTTCTGCAGGAGCCATAAAGTCAATTTTTTTTCAGGTGCTGTTACAGGAGCACTGTATGGCTCTCATGAAATTATATTTTTAAAAATGTGGCATTTATGGCTCTCATGGCCAAAAAGGTTGCCGACCCCTGGTCTAGGGCAATGATATCTTAACTCTAACTATACACAGACACCCATGCACACACCCTCTATTTCACTGGTGTAGGGCAGTGATTTCTAAAATATTTTGAGCACTACTCTCAGTGTATCTACATATACATAAATATGTATATATATACATATACATACACATATATGTCCCCATATTTATAAATTATATACGTATGATAATAATAACGTTCATTACAAAGCACACAAAATAGAAACTAAGATGAGATAAAAGTGAAATATTAGATCTCAGAGGCAATAGGGAACCATTTCGATTTTGAGTCATGAATGACACAGTCAGATCTCAACTTTAGAAATGCCAATTGTGCAGCATATGTGTAGAGGATGGATGGGGACAGAGAAATACTTGAGGCAGTTTAAACCAATTGGTAATCTATTACCATAGACCAAGGAATAGGTCATGGGAGTCTGAGTGAAGACGGGATGGATGAGAATTCCTGGAGGTAGCATCGACAAGACCAAGCAACTGACTGGGTGAAAGCAAGTAAAATTTGGAGAACACCAAGACTATAAACCTGGCAGAAGCACTGTGGTAGAAAGATGGTGGCTAACGAAGAGGGATATTTGCAAAAAGGATGGGTTTTTAGAGAAAAATATTTTTTTCTCACTCATCCTGTGCAACCCATCAAAATTACAAAAATATAGGGGAAACACAGTGGATGGAGTGTCTGGCCTGGAGTCAGGGAAGACCTGGGTTCATATCTGGGCTCAGATATTTCCTAGCTGTGTGACCTTAGGCAAGTCACTTAACCTCCATTGCCTAGCCCTTGCCATCCTCATCTTAGAATTAATACTAAGGCAGAAGGTTGTGGGTTTAAAAAAAAAAAAAAAAAAAAAAAAAGATAGATGAGCTGAGGGAAGGGAAGGTAGTTAGGGTTCTAAGCAGACACTAAGATGCTGCTGGTGCATGTACCTGGGATAATTTAGGTTATAATCACCTTGAGAGGCCAAGGCTTGGGAGTAGAAGGCTTAAGGATTAAAGAATGTTGGATGATAATGAAGTGGTAATTGGGGTTACACAGAGAAAAGCACCATGACTGCTGATTTGCAGGAAGGGAATTAGGCAACTGACATTCTAAACCTTGAAATGATTATCCATAATGGCTCCTCCCAAAAAGATGAAGTAACTTGCTCAGGCTGCATGTCAGTTTGAGTGAGCTGCGACTTGAACTCAGGTTTTAAACAGAAGTCAGCTCTCTCTGCATTACTCCCGCTGCTGCTGCTCACAAAATAGTTAATATTTGTAGAATGTCTAAACTTATTGTCCTATCTCACTTGGCTACATGAGCTATTTGTGTCTCCCTAAAGACATTTGATTCTTTAATTGTAGGGAACAAGTGTAGATACACACAAGAAGCAATATGGCCAAGTGGATAGAGGATTGGCTTTGAAATAGCTCCAGCCAGACTCTTGTTAATGACTTAAGGCTAGCCATCATGCCCTGGTTTTTCTCAGGCAATTCCCTGGGCCTTGTCTGCAAGAGGTAGTTGAACTGATCATTTTGTGGAGCTAATTTAATTCCCTGCCCTGGAAATCACAATTTAATAAGAGTATGCTATAACGCTTGGATGAATGCTCAATAGCGATTCTTTAGGGGAAAAAAAAGCCCTGCTTAGTACGTTAGTGCCCAAGGTGTTCAATAAATGTTCCTTAACGAATGTGAAGTCTTGTTGGATGTGATAGTTAGGTGCCTTAGTTCTGTGTATGATCCTAGCTAATTCACAATCCTCTGGGCCAGGATGGGGGATTATATTTGCCTCACCTACTTCACAGGAATATAATGAGGTTCAAATGAAGCAACAGATACAAAGTCTGCTTTGCAAACTATAAAGTGCTCTGGTTATTCATTAAAATTTAATCTCCAATTTTCTTTCATGTCAATTTTTTGGTAGCTGTCAGCATTCACAAAAATATCTTTCCTCTGACAACAGTATTAGTGTGGTAGAAAAAAACCTATGAGTTACCACACTAACTGCCTCTAATTATATGAACTTAAGGCATGTACCTTGTGATATTGTAATCCTATTAAGTTCCTAGTCAAAGGCAAGTCTTTTGGGGAAGAAACTAGGAACATTTAACCTGCAAAAAGCTTTAGGGGAGAAGAGATGGCAGACTCAAGACTGTAGAATTATAACTGGAAGGGACCTAATCTAACCCTCTCATTTGGCAGATGAAAAAACTGAGACCCAGGAAATTTATCTGGCTTTTTAAAGGCCATGGGAAGTGGTAAAATCAAGACGGGACACAGAAAAGTATAAGAAGGATAAGATTTCTTTCACTTGGTTTCAAAAAGCAGAATGAAGAGCAAAAAGGGCAAACTGTGGAAAGGCAGATTTTTTACTTCAGGAGAAAACTTCTGAATAATTAAGAGTTGTACAAATATGGGATTGGCTGCCTTAGGCAATGAGTAGTGGGTTCTCCATCAAAGGAGATATTTCAAGTGAAGGAAGAATAATTGCTGGTTAAAGAAATTTTAAATGGGGGTTGGTTAGGGGCATGGGTTAGAAAAGATGACCCCTAAAGTAATTTCTAATTCAGAGATTTTGTGATTAGAAAGGTGATGTAGTAGAGTTAGCATGGACTAATTAAAACACTGGGTTCTACTCCTAGCTCTGAAATCTTAGGAAAAAACTAATTTACTTTTCCTTTTAGTTTCCTTATTTATGCCTTCTAATTCTTAATATTCTGCTCCTTCACACTGGGAACATACTTCATTCTTTTTGATGGATTGTAGTCACACTGATCATTCTAGGCAGGTTCACAGGTTCCTCTACATAATGGGTTTAAGGTTTTTTTTTTTTTTTTTGGTTTGAGCATTTTGATTAATTCTATTTAGTTGCGTTCCCATCAGTGTCCTTCATCTGAAGTCACTAGGTAGGAAATCTCACTGAAAATCTCATCATCTGATTTTTTTATTTCTCCAGATAATAATTTCCCAATTAAAAAAATTTTTTCTTCTTACTCCTTTATCTGCTCAACAACATTTTCTTCTAAAATTTGAAATAAAAATGTACCCCACTGAGCTAACTATATATGGTAGAAGTATGGCTATGCAATTCACTAGACACCAGGAAACTCCACAAGAAAGGGAAAGATGTTCTTAGAAGAAGTTTATTTCACTGCTAACCCTCAGGTGGCAGCATTTGACTGTCATCAAGCTGCCACACTGTCCACTCCAGAATGGCACCAAATCTTAGGAAGCCACATTGGGTTTAATCTTCAGTTTTTCATAGACCTACATGGCTGGGACATTTAGCTGTGTATAGACAAGATTTTGAGAGACTATTTCTATCTACAAAGGTTAACTTTTGACTATTCAAAAAAAAAAAAAAACTAGCCATCTTGATCTGAGGCCAGAATATTGAATGGTTTTCTCAGAAGGTTCTAAGTAAATTAGGAGAGATAAATTAAATCTCTTCGTCTTTATATAAGAAACTGATCCCCTGCCAATTTTCAATCAGGAAACAGGGTTTTGTACCTTGGATGACCCTTTGTAGTTAGAAAGCCACACCTACTAGATTTATTAAGCTAAAATAATTTTTAAGGTGCTGAGGATGAAACGAATTAATCTTGTTCTACCTTTTCTCATACAGTATTGAATCTATGGGCAGGAGGTACTAGATAGACTGCATGAGATCTTTCCTTACCCTGTCTCTGTCCTTATGCACACTAATTCTCTCTATTCCAAAAATGCCAGCTCCAAAAGTAAAAGGATATTTCTATCATTCTAGAAGTGGGAGAGAAGTGGACATGAAGTCAGATTTCATTCTATCAGCTATTAAAAAATACAGTAAATGAGATTTCTATCCTTAGAAAGGTAACTTTCTTAGAAAGCACTCATAAACAGGAGGAACACTGATACAGACTTCCTTGGTTAAAAATATTTGTAATAAAACAGAAAAACTGAAACCAAAAATTGATTTCCTACGTATCTGAATATTTTCTATTTTATAATCTAGATTATACCTGAAAATGTTGGTCATGAAGCTTAAGACTGTTGATCAAAGCAACCTTTTCTGCCTCTGCACCCCCTCCCCATTATAGAAATATACATGGGGAAGGGGAGAGTAAAAACTCAACAAATGGAAGAAAAAGAGGAACTCAAGTGTGTGCTGAGCCTCTAGTCATTAATTGTTTTCAGATACTAATATTCCCCGTGTCATACAAAAGGAAGATATTAAGGAAGGAAATGAAGAACTTCCCAAAATAGTTTAAATTTTATGTTTTAAGATTACATTATAGAAAAAGCCTGATACCTTCCTAATCAGGGAGGGGATACATCATAATTTCAAGGCATCTCAATTTAATATTCATTTAACCCCAAAGCAATTGTGCAATAAGCAAAAGGAAAAGGAAAACAACAAAAAGTTAACTTTTCACGGGGGGCTGGGAGAAGACATTAATATATGTACAGAAATCAGCCTTCACATACAGGAGTCTTGCTTGAGTGGCCATTGAAGATCCAAATTCCAGAAAAAAACAAACATTACCCACATGAGGAATATTCATTGGCGCTCAACAGTTTCCATTAGGGCTGCCCTCTCTAAAAGAAGGAACAAGATGGTGCCAGTACAGGTTGGTTATTGAGAATCTCATTGACAGCTCCATTCCAGAAAGGGAATGCCTTAGTCAATGCTGCCTAAGGGTTCAGAACACAGGGAGGGGGCAAAAGTCTACTGTTCCCTAACACATATGGTTTGCCACCCAGAGAAAGTCTTTAGTCCCCAACAAGACTTTCTTTTAGAGGGTTATGCTTCACTAAATGAGGGGTGGCCTATGGCATTCTGGACACTTCCTTTCTTTCTAGGTCCCCGGAGTCACAAGTTGCATTTGAATCCTAATGCACAGCTCTGTGCGCTCAGCGTCCTGCAAACATACACCTGCCATGTTTCAGGCTCTCCCCTGCCAGGGATGGCATTAACCTGCTCAAAGCCACCAGAATCGTACATACACTATCAACATGATAAAAAACACAGCAACTGCTGCCAGTTTAGCGTAGGTAGAACGCATGTTCAAATACTTCGCATCCTGACGGTATTTCTTGGACAAACTGGACAAATTGTTGGCTTTGGAATCCAATGCTGTCAAGAAAGAGAAATGAAATAAAACAAATTAGCCAAAGAGACCATTTGCAAAAATTCTTTTAGTTAAAAAAAAAAAAGCATATCCTCCTACCTCCTGTTCTATTTTGTTATAGGATTAATAAAGGAAATCCTTGCCATGAATAGCATGTACTCAATGAGATTATCACAGAGGATTCATATAACTTAGAAGTAAGGCGAAAGTCCAAGGGTTCTTTCCAACTCTAAGAAATATAAACTGGCTCTATGGCAGGGGGTCCTTAGGGTCTCTGAACTTGTTCTTGTTTGTTATTTTTTTTTAAACCCTTACCTTCTGTCTTAGAATCCATATTAAGTATTGGTTCCAAAGCAGAAGAGTGGTATGGGCAAGGCAATGGGGTACAAGTGGCTTGCCCAGGGTCACACAACTAGGAAATGTATGATGCCACATTTGAACCCAGAACCTCCTATCTCCAGGCCTGGTGCTCTACCCACTGAGCAACTAGCTGCTCCTAGGAATTTAATTTTTAAAATGATTTTAATACCTATATTTCAATTGAATTGGTTTCCTTTATAATTCTATATACTTTATTTTATGTATTTAAAAAACATTATTCTGAGAAAGGGTTCAGAAGTTTCACCAGACTCCTATAGGGGTCCATGACACAGAAAATGGTATATAAATATCAATATATTAATATCTCCATATCAATACTAATGGAAATAAACTCTGCAGGAAATGACAACCTAGCTTGTTGTATTTTTCATCTCAAGAGTATGCTGAAACAAATCAGTGAAAAATACGAAGGAGTCGCTACCAAAAGATCTTTTAGGTCCCTTCCCTATAATAATATTTTTTTAACATTTATTAATATACATTTTTAACATGGTTACCTGATTCATGCTCCTCCTATCCCCTTCACCCCCACCCCCCCACACTCCCCCCACCCATGGCCGATGCGCATTTCCACTAGTTTTGTCATATGTCCTTGATCAAGACCGATTATAATAATATTTTTTAAAAAACTTATGATAAATTTCCATTAACCAAAATCTGAACACAGATAAATAAGGAGGGGAAGTAAAGTAAGACTATATATTAACCATTGATCTTGATGATGGAGACAATTCTGGGTCACTGTTAAGATCCTCAAGAACCTTCTGAAACATCAAAGACTAAGTTATGTGCATTGCAATGATCACTTTTAGAAGAAAAAGGCCAATGGAAGCCAAAAAAGATGAAATCAGGAATAGCACCTGCCATTCTGAGTCCTGGGGCAGTACAGATTTAGCCCAGTCTCTTGCTCATGCTAGATCTAGAGTCCTGAGTGACAAAGATTTATGTTCAGAATAAGGTGTTATACTTACTGCCCCATGCAACCTAAAACAGGAAATAGACTAGACATTTCTAAAAGACGCTCCATGAAAAGGGCAGGGAAAAAGACCTTTACTGGCCATGCCTTACTGAATCAAAAAACACAATGAATCTGAACCCTCCAAACATTTCCTTTAATTCAGATCTGGTCACAAATTATTAATTCATGGCAAAGTGTGAGTGCACTGAACTATGAACTACCAATCATCTTCTCTTTCTGTAGTGTTCTACCCTCTCACCCCCAAAACCCTTACCTTCTGTCTTAGAATCAATACCAATTATTGGTTCCAAGAAAGAAGAGCAGTAAGGGCTAGGCAATGGGGGTTAAGTGACTTGCCCAGAGTCACACAGCTAGAAAGTGTCTGGGGGCCACATTTGAACCCAGGACCTCCTGGCTCTCCATTCAGAATCATCTAGCTGTCCCCTGTCTATAGTGTTTTAAGATTTACATAATGCGTTCCTCACAACTCTGTGAAATAGGTGATGCAAATCTTTCTAATCCTCATTTTAAAAATAAAACTGAGGCTTAAAAGCAGTTAAGTGACTTATCCATTGTCACTTCGGAGTAGGGTGGGATTCTTGACTGCAAGTTCAATACTCTATTCAATACTCCATTCTATTGGCTCTAAGTCTACAGTTCTAGGAAATACTGAAGTCTGACACTATGAAGCTCCATTTTGGAAGGTACTCCCAAGTTTTGGAAGGCTATACAAAAGATTGAAACAAACACAGGAACTATCAAGTTAGAAAGGTTTCAATGGACCTAGCCAAGGATTCTTATGTCTGCTCCCCAAGGTCAGCCTACCTGGGCAGACAAAACTCATCACCAGAAGTCTGGCCATAGATGATGAATTGTTTTAGCAACAGTAAGTCATGAAACTAAGGCATGGAAGAATTATAATGAGTTATAGAAAATGATCTTTGGTATATATTACATATGTAATTATAGATGTACATACCTTCCTTTTTAGGATACAAACTTAAGGCACAGGCAATTAAGCTAGAGTCTGACACATAATAAATGCTTGATTAGTGGCTATGTGGAAAGATTACCCATCCCAAAGACTTTGAAGATTTGGAATCAACTAATTAATAAGCACTTATTAAATGCTTAAAGATAACTATTTGGGGTATTTTTTTATTATATTCCTTGGAAATTGATCATTTTCTCCCATGTTTGTATTTCTTTGTTGTCCACAATCTAAGTCTTAGGAGAATAGTCCCAATTTTAAAATCCAATTCCATCACTGACATAATTAGTATTCTTCAGCAATCCACTGAACTTCTTCATAACAGTAAACTGTCAAGAAGGTGAAAATGAAGCTATTTTAGTAAACATTTTTTTTTAAACCCTTGTACTTTGGTGTATTGTCTCATAGGTGGAAGATTGGTAAGGGTGGGCAATGGGGATCAAGTGACTTGCCCAGGGTCACACAGCCGGGAAGTGGCTGAGGCCGGGTTTGAACCTAGGACCTCATGTCTCTAGGCCTGACTCTCACTCCACTGAGCTACCCAGCTGCCCCTTAGTAAACATTTTTTTATGGAAATCCCCATGCCTCACTCTAAGTCTAAATGACAAGTATAATAACATATTCTTAAGTATCACCAATATTCCATTTGCTAAATTTTGTGGTGTCCTTTCTTATTGGCAAGGGCTTCCATATCATAAGAAACAAGAGAAATAGCTTCTCAGCATCTCCAGGATTTTTTTATGATTAATGGCTAAAACGTTTAGGGAAACAGGGGGCAGCTGGGTAGCTCAGTGATTGAGAGCCAGGCCTAGAGACAGGAGGTCCTAGGTTCAAGTCCGGCCTCAGACACTTCCCAGCTGTGTGACCCTGGGCAAGTCACTTGACCCTCATTGCCTACCCTTACCAATCTTCCACCTATAAGTCAATACACAGAAGTTAAGGGTTTAAAAATTAAAAAAAAAAAAAAAAGTTTAGGGAAACAACCCTAGGTCAAAGTAGATGTAAGATTAGAAAGTGGGATTCAGTCAGAACATTTAAAATAGCATGAATGCTATCTCAGCTGAAGCAGAGATAGCTTCTACTTAAAGAGTTCAACCTTTTATCTCTTTAAAATTTTTGCAAAACTTCATTTTTAAGCTGGCTCTTTATAATTGTTCCTCAGAGAACATTTTTGGGAACTCTGGTGTTGAGAAGTTGGTTTTGTTTTAAAATGCTGCAATATATTAAACTTAATGTGGGCATTGCAAGAACTTCTAAGTTACTCATTAGATCTATGAGATAAGGCTAATAATGTAAGAATGTTGTAAATTAGGTAGGAAAAAAGAATGAAAAATGGCAGGCAATGGTACAAAGAACCTTAGAGTCAGGTGCCCAAGTATCTTGTCTCAGATTTGTATAGCCTGTATAAAACACGAATGTTTCCTGAATAAAATATGAGTGTTTCCCAATATAATATATGAATGTTTCTAGGAAGAAACTCTAAATATTGAGGGATTAACTTGTTAAAGAATCCCAAGATGACAGCTTAACTGGATAACTTTAAATTAAACAAGAACAACCCTTTGTTGTATTAGTGAAAATCAGTGAATAAAAAGAGTGCTGTAGAGTCCTCAAAAGCATCCTTCTCTTCCATTTCTCTTAACTTAGGCATGTTTTTCAGATTCCGTACTGGAGACCTTACTACTGAAATGCATGAGACCAATATACTTACTATAGGACTAAAGAAATATTAATTATTTTGGTAGCCTAATTCTACTATTAACCATGTAAATAAGATTTTGGTATGGTGCAAAGATAACAAAACTCAACTACTTATCTTTCTGAAATAAGAGTGTTCTTTCTATTAGAACCCTACTGCTCTTAGAACAAAAGTACCTGAGAGTGCTTCCCCTCGCTGTAAGACTTCTTCAATGTTAGCCACCATGATTCTCTGTACATCCTGTAATTCAGTGTTGATGGAGCCCAGGTTCCTCCGAGCACGGCTATCAATGTACAATTTTTTGGTTTTCTGAATGTAGGTATCTGGAAAGATGAAGCAAGTAGCCATTAATAAATAACTTCATGTGAGCTCACTGAATCTCTCAAGGCCCATATCATCCAGGGGATACAGGACTTCCTGCCATTTTAGGGCATTTCTGAAGAAGTATTTATAAAAATATCAAATATACTTCAGGAGAAACTGTCCCCTTGTTTGAACATCTAAAATGTTTGATGATGAACTGCACCTTTCCAAAAGAAAAGAGGTTAGAGGGAAAAGGGCTCTTACACAGCAATCTGCAGTATAAAGGAAACAGGTTAGACCAAACTTCCCACTAGAAGATAACAAGATAATTTAAAAGACTTAGTTTTGAGCCAAAAATCCTACTTAATAGCTCCTCACCAGCCTGGTCTCAGAGATCACTGCATATAATATGGTTGAACATAAAAAATTGCAACAAAACAGAGAGCACAGAGAAACCAAAAAACATTGTAGCATGAACCTCTTCAAAGTGGGATTTTTCAAACTGTCTTCTATAAACTCTTAGTAGTTAATTATTCAGTTTTAGGAGCATTTTCCCCCAAAAGAAAGTCAAGTAACAATGAAAACTTAATTTTTGCCTGCACTATCACATTCAAATCCTGACCTAACATGAAAGAAGGCAATATGTTTGTCATTTCAACTTTTAAAACTGAAAACTTCTTAAAGTATTTTCCACTACCTTATCTTTCATGTATAGACACACACATTTTTTTAAACTTCAGAACTCGCAAGTTTAAAGATAAAACATAAATTTTAAAAACCAAGTCTTACAGGGAAAGATCTACAAAAATCCTACTCATCCTATTCATATCTTCATATTCCTACCTCCGACAGGCCTGAGAAATAATGATCTGAGAGACAGACAGACACAAAATTTCCTTCCATTTTTAATAAGATGCTACTCATCGGACAATCTTCTTTAAGTTGAGGCTAACTTGCTCCTTATTTATATAGGGCTATATTTTTGTGCACAGATGAAATTTCAAAAACTAAGCTACATATTGCATAATTTTAGAATAAGCTAAGATTTCCTAATTATATGATGCAGAATTTTTTTTTACATGTTCACCATTTCTGAAAAACCAGGCTGACCCACTCCTCATTAAAATTTCCAAGAGTATTAGAAAATAGAAAAAACACTTTAGGTTGTGATAATGAAATTAAATCTGCCCTGTCTATCCTTAATCTAATCACCAAAGGTGAGAACATCCCCACTTAATTTACAAGTTGGGAGGTCTGCGACCCACGTGTGCTAGAGTGAGTGACAAATCAAAATTTACTGACTGCCTTCTGGGCAGTCCTAAGCAAAGTGTCTGTTGTGATTGGACACGTAAACCAAGAGGAAGGCACAGGAAGTGATGCAAAAGAAGCCCCTTTAAAAGAGAGTTCAGTGAGTTTAGCTTTCTTCTTGTTTGAATCTTGGACCTGAAGGAGCTGTTCTTGTTCATGGCTTGGACATGGAGGAGCTCTGGCTGGGACCCAGAGACCTTGGTGAGTGAAAAAGGCTGACTGATTACCTTAACTTCCCTGGAGGACTAGCCTTTTGGAGGCTCCCTTGTTTGGGAGAAGCCCTAGTGGCTAAACCCCTTGTTAATTGACTTTTAGGCTCTCCAGCTGGGCCTTTGGATCCCTGCCAGAGTAAAACCCAGACCTGAATACAAATCTAGTTTAAGTTAGATCTCTTACTCTACCCTCCTCTCATCTCTCTACTTCCACTCTCTCCTATATTTTTTAAATAAATTACTAAAATCATTTTAGGAATTGGTATTTATTCAGTTCCTTGGCAACCACACCTTTAAATATTAATATATCCAACCAAAAACCCTTTTTTTCCTCTTACAAGGTATTTTTTTCTTCCTTATATTTTTCAGCACATACTGATGCAGGCAGAAGTTGGACAGATGTTTGACTCAATTTGATGCACCATCTTGGGGAATGTTCCACTCATATGCCTAAAGCTGATGATTCCCTTGTATCTAAAAGGCAATATGAATTCCATAATCTGACATTGATGTTTGTCATAATCAGACTGCATCCATGTTGCATCCATGTCCTATTTCTCTACATGTGGAGAACATTTTCTCATTTTCTTTTTTTTAAAGCAAGTTTTTTTCTACATCTTTTTTTAAATTTTCTTTTCTTTTCAATTATATGTATTTTTTCCCCAACAGATAATAAGAACAATGGATACTTCATCATATATAATGACAATATCTGATATAGGCCATCACTGATCTGAAACCATTTCTGGAACTCTATGGATAAATCTATAAATTTTACTCTTTGGAGAGTGAGTTTAACATTAGGGTTCACTCATGAATTAATTAATTCTATCAGCACCATCTTTAGCTATGCTCTACTATGCCTGTGTCCTTTTGTGATGAGTTCAGAAGTAAACACAGGGCAACATTTCTAGGGGAATGATCCCAAGAGATTTAAAAAAAATCATTTAGGCTTTCTCAAAAGAAAGAACACTGATTTCTTTCGAGGAATATAATGAAGAAAAAGAATAAAGCCCTAAGCCTTAGAAAAATAGTAGCACAGAACTGTAATAAAGCTCATCAATAACACAGTATGAGTTAAAGCTCTCACCAAATTCAATGAAGGAGTAGGGTCTGGAGACAGTGGGCACTTTCTTTCCATGTTGTTCATCAAATTCAGAGTGCAACTCTTCAAGGTAAGCAAATGCCAACTTTTTGGGGAAAGCAGCTTCACACAAAACCAGGTAACACACTCCCTGCTCAATAATGTAGCTGGAAAAACAAGAAGTTAAAAAAAAAAAAGTAACCATATAGTAGTTTCTAGGAACCTTTTGGGTACTCATGTGTAAGAGGGGTCTAATCTATGCCTTCCTTAAGCTAGAGAGTCAGAAAGAAATTATAAACCATATGCTTTTTAGGCCAGGAAATAGACATTTTTCCATTAATGGGAACTATATCCCCAAAGCAGTAGTAACATATATTTATCCAGCACTTTATAATTTTAATAGTTTTACATATACTCTATTAAAATCCCATTTATCAATAACACAATTCTACCACTTAATGTCTTCTATAACATCTCAGTCCATCCCTTGAGAATTCTTTCTTGCAAATCCATCCATCCATCCTATAATTACATTTACTGCATTCATATTTTAAACCCTTCCCCACTACATCTGAAAATAGCAAAGTGAGCCTTTTAAAATGTACCTAAAAACTAGAATGTTGACCCAATCATGGAAAGGACTTGAGATCATTTAATCCAGCTACCACCCAAACAAGCCATCTCACTGTCTCAGTTCTAAAGCAAATTCGATTCAACAATCATAAGTTGTGGGGCTACTATGTGCAAGCCACTGTACAAGGTACTTGGGATACAAACATGCCAAAAAAAAAAAAAAAATAGTCCCTGCCCTTCAGGAATTTATAATCTAAAAGAGGAATGAGTCATACAAACAAATGTTAGAATGGCATAGGCCTATAGGAAAAGGTGAAAAAAGAATAAATGATCCAAAGAAAGTTTCATGGATAAGCTAACATTTGAACTATGCCTTGAAGGAGGGAAAGGATATCAGTGGGAGGACATGTGGGTGAATTCTTTTTAAAGCCAAGTATGGTATACATGACACAAAAGCAGAAGGACTTAGAAAAGGATGGAACAAAAGTGGAAAGGGGCTTAACTTGTAGGCAATGAGGAGTCGAATAGTGATATAATAAAGAAGATCACTCACACTACAGAGAAAAGTCTATATTGAAAAAGCAGAGACTAGCAGCAGGGAGGCCACTTAGGAAAGTAGTCTAACAGTGCATCTTGGCTAGCTATTGTCCTATTTTTCTCCTTCTCCTCCTTCCAGTGGTCTTGAGAAGGCCACTTCAACAGGCATCTTTACTTCTTTTCCTTTCACTTTCTTAACTCTTTGCTGCCAGGCTTCACCTATCTCATCATTCACTTGAAACTGTTCTTTCCAAAGTTACTAATGATCTCTCAAAAAAATGTTTTTGTTTTTTTTTCATATGGGAAGGAAGGAGGAATTGGAAAAAGTTTCAAAACATGTAATGTGCAATACTTGTGGACTTCTCTCCTCCATGAAGGAGCAGGTTGAAAGTGTCTCATGTGTCTTCCTTCAGGATATTCTTGATCCTTCTACTTTTGCTGAATTCACTTTTTATTAGAGTGGGTATGGTCATTCTTTCCATTTATAATGTTGTAATCATTGGGTATATTGTTTTCTTGGCTCTGCTGACTTCACTCTATCAGTTCATACAGATCTTTTCGATCTTCTTGCCATTCATTAGATTGATCATTTCCTTCAGAACAGTAATATTCCATTACATTTATGCACCACAATTTGTTTATAGCCATTCTTTAATTAATGGTGATATATTTTGTTTCCACATTTTTATTATTATAAAAAGTGCTGCTATGTATTGGTGACTATGAAGATTTTTTTCTACCAATGGCTTTCTTATCAATGATACTTCCAATCCACCTCTTGAAAGAGTGATGTGTTATGGGACTTTTTCCAGTGTACTAATTCCTTCTTTCCATCCAGAATGCTACTTATTATATGAGATGGCTGTGTGGGAAGGGTACTAATAATGGTCTCTTAATTGACAAATTTAATGACTTTTTCTCAGTCCTCATCCTTCTTGATCTCTCTACAGTTTTTGAGATTATTCATCTACATAGAGGTTTTTGTGACGTTACTTTCTCTTGGTGCTCCTATCTATCTATGACCATTCCTTCTTAGTCTCCTTAGTTGGATCTTCATTCACATCAAGCCTACTAACAATAGCAGTCTCCTAATGCTCTTTCCAGGGCCCCCTTCTTTTCTCTTTTTAAAGTATTTCTTTTGGAGGTCTCATCAGCTCCTATGGCATTATTTTCTCTACACAGATGACTCTCAGACCTGCTGGTCCAGCCCTAACCTTTGTTCCAAACTCATGCTATATTTTAAACTGTCTCTAGAGTCCAGTATTTGAATGTCAAAGTTTCTATTCAATTCTGGTTATTTCATCAGGAATGCTTAAAAGTCCTCTATTTCATTAAAAAATCCATTTTCCTCCTATAGCATTATACTAAATTTTGCACTGTGAGTTATTCTTGACTGTATGTCCCTGTTCTTTGCCTTCTGAAATATTAAATATTCAGGCCTCCCTTTCATTACATTGCTAGCTGCTAGATCTTGTGTGATCCTGACTCACTCAAAATTACTTTAAAAATTCTTTCTTTCTGGAAAAAAAAAATTCTTTCTTTCTGGTTACCTGCAGTATTTTCTCTTTGACCTGGGTGCTCAAATTTTGGCTATAATATGTTCCTGGGAGTTTTCATTTTGGGGTTTTTTCAGGAGGTGAGCAGAGGATTCTTTTCATTTCTACTTTGCCTTCTGGTTACAAAATAACTGGATAGTTTTCCTATAATTTCCTGGAATATGCTGTTTAGGCTATTTTTTTGTTCATGGGTTTCAGGTAGTTTAATGATTGTTAAATTCTCTCTCCTTGATCTATTTTTCAGGTTAATGTGTTTTTCCAATGAAGTCTTTTGGCTTTGCTTTATTTTTTTCTCATAGCTTCTGTTTGACCAATTCTAATTTTAAAGAGTTATTTTCTCCAGTAAGGTTTTATAACTCTTAACAAGCTGTTAATTCTCTTTTCATATTTTTCTACCATAGCTCTCACTGGTTTTAATGAACCATTTTTAGCTCCTTTAATTCTTTTAGGAATTCTTTTTTTTTTTTTTTTAATATTGTCCAGTTGTTGAGGTTTTGTTTAAAGGTGATTTCAAATTGTTGTCTTCTGTGTTTTATGTCTAGAGCTTCCTAATCTACAAAGTAGTTCTTTATAGCTGGGTTCTTTTTGTTTGCTCATTTCTTTCAGCCTCCTTTCTTGACTTAAGTTCTTCACTTTCAGGGGTGTGAGATGGGATAAGGAAGAAATCTCTGGCCTAAGTTTCTATCCTTTTATGTTTTACTGCTACTTTCACAGCTCAATTTGGGACCCTGTTGTTGTAGAAAGGGTAAAAATGATGAGTTTAGTCTTGGTCAGTGACACTGTGCTTTGGAATGTTGAAAATACATAAATGGAAAAGCCTGGAGCTGGAAATAAGGATTTGAGAGTCATTCATATAAAGTAGAAGAACACCAAAATAAGACCAAGATCCATATCCCATAGATAAGTAGTCAAAGGACATGTAAATTCTGTGACATGAATGTAATGGAATATTATCATAAGAAATGACAAATGATTTATTCAGGAATACATGCAAAGACCTTTATGAAGTGGTCCAAAGTGAAGTAAGCAAAACCAGAGAACATATATGACTAGAATAGTGAATATAAAAAGGAAACTAAAAGGGAATTGTGAATAATTATAATGATTCACCTTAATTCTATAGAACAGATGATGAAATTCTCTTTCAATAAAGAGATAGAGGCCAAAGAGGGAAGAGGAGAATACATTATCCATTGGTTTTGCTTAACTATTTTTCTTTGTTACAAGGTATGCCCAAATGGAACAAAGGAGATATATCAGGAAATTACTCATATCAAAATAAAAGCAATCAATAATTTGTTTTTTAAATGAAAGTGCATGAGCTCACTGAACAAGACCAAGAAAAGGATTTAGGATACACACATATATAATGGATAAAAGAGGAGCCACCAAAGATTACAGAGACAGAACAGAGAAAGAGGGGGGAAAAAAATCAAAGTGCAATGATTCATAAGCTAAGAAAAGAGTACATAAAGTACTAAGCATATAAAAAGATAGGAAAATGTGGCTGCCCTTAAAGAAAACTCAGAGGTATAGAATAAAGCTTCCTACTTAAGGAAGCAGGCCACTGAAACTCAACTATAATCTGTTTCAGCACTAAGTGCTTACTTAAGATCTTCTAAATTATTCAATTTAAAGTACTGTTAGAATTCTCATTTATTCACGCCTAACCTTCAATCTTCCCATCCTATTTTATCTACCTATTATATAAGGGATGAATAAAGAGGTGAAACTAATCACTTAATTAGTCAGCAGCTTCAATATCTTATATCTGGTAGGGGGAGATTTAAAACTGGATCTGTGAATTTATTATGCTATTCCTATTTTTTGTTACTATGGATAATTTTAGAAGTTGACTGTACGTGTAACTACACTTTGTTCAAGTTCTCTATGGTGTAGGGTTATCTTCATTTATGCAAAAGGTTCTTAGCCTTTGATCAAAGTCAAGTACTAAACTGATGATACTTAAGTCAGAACATGATTCTATTCAAGCTCTGTTCTGTTATCAATTTAGAAAATCACTGGCATTGACCAACACAAATTATACAACTGTTCACATCTGTACATATAACAGCTTTGCTTTCTTTTTTGGTTCTTTACCACCTCCCTTATCCTATGAACATCCAATTTTTTGTCTTTCGTATCAATTTGCATTCTTGTTATCTATCACCAGAACCACTGCAATAGCATCCTAATCCACCTCCTCCCCCTCTTCCCCAATTCAACATCTTCTGCCCAGCTGCAAAATTATTTCTAAAACAGATCTGTGATCATATGAATCTCCTGCCATGACTCCTTATTTTCTCCTGGATGAACTCTAAAGTCCTCGACCTGGCATTTAAAACCCTCTGCAATCTGGCTCATCACCATCTCCTCACAGACTTATTTAGGAATAAGTTCTTCACACATTCTTAGGAATAAGTTCTTCACACATTCTAGGTACCAGATAAACTAGACTATTAGTTGCTGGCCAACTTGCCATTCCTCCTCTCATCTCTCTGTCTTTGCACTAAGTTGTTCTCCACATAGGAAGGCATGGGGGACAAAGGAATTTCCTCCTCCCTAGTCTCTCAGAATTCTGATCTTCCAAGAATTAGCTTAGGTGCCACTTTCTTCTTGAAGCCTTTTCAAAGCTTTCTAAGATTACACTGAAGGTACTTATCCTTGGACATATTTACCCAATACAAAAGCTTGTGGAGGGCCAGGCCTGTTTCATTTATTTTTGTATGCCCAGTTCCCTTCATGTGATAGGGACTTAATAAATGACTATTGAAATTAATTGCCTTTTTCTCCTCTCAGGTAATTTGTGATGTTCCTCATCTCTTCCTTTCCTATATTTGATGCAACATTTACTAAAAACTGGCAAATAAGGATCAAATTAACTTAAAGTTCTCTAATGAAGGTGTCAAGAGTCAAGTTCTGAACATTTAGAGGCAGAGAAGTATCCATGGATGTCCTAGAAATTGTTTCTGTTTCTTTTCCTGGACCATAAATGTGTCATTCATGGCATTAAAGATAAGCTTGTTCTTAAAATGTCTCATTTACAAGTGTCACTGAATGATGCAAGTTCTATTTTTTTTAAAAATTAAACAGTTCCAATTTAGATGACATTTGCTACAGTTTTTATTTGCCTGGGTTCATTTTTAATAAATGAAAGATACACACATAGTTAAATGTTGCAAAAAGAGGTGAATTTGTTTATTGGGGGAGGGAGGGAGGAATAATTATTATTTTCTTCTTTGGAATGAGTTGCTGATAATATTCTATTTCCCTTAAGTCCAGATGTTCCGATTAGATTCCACCAGCCTGGACAAATGTCCCCAAGCTGGACTGCTGCACTTCATTCAAATGATCATAACAACTAAACTAGAATCCATACTCACTGAAAAGTCATGGCTCCTGCTTCCAAGGTACATCTTGTAGGAGACTGTTCATTCAATTTGCGAAAAAGTTGCTTGGCCTGGCTCTGGTATTGTTGAAGATCCCGACCAGACTGAAAGAGAAATTAAAAATTCACTTAAGAACAACTTAATATAAACCTGAGTTATCAACAAGCTATCCCATGATCTGCCTTTGAAGAAACATTCTCAATGGAATCCCTCATTTCAAAATCAGAAATAATAACTTACCTTTATAGAGGGTTTTTAATATTTACAGAATGCTTTACATTTATTATCCTTTTATGAAGTAGAAACCACATCTCTATAGCACAAAAGAATATGGCCTAAATGTACTGAAGAAAATTTACATTAGCTCTCTACCAAAACTCAAATGGATATATTTTAACTATAGATAGTTTAGCAGTCTGATATATACCTTAGTAGTCATAAAGTTTAAAAGTCAGAAAACACAACTTCCAATCTAAGATCCAAAACTGGTCTGCTCTCTAGGCCATGTTCTTATAACCTAAATTCATTCATTCATTTATTTTATTTATTTATTTTTATAGTTTATTTTCTTCCTTAGTAACAACTCTATGACAGAAGGCAAAGGGCTAGGCAAACAGGGCTAAGTGACTTGCTAGTGACACAGCTAGGAAATATCTGACGCCATATTTGAACCCAGGTCCTCCTGACTCCAAGCTTGGTTCTCTAGCCACTGCCACCTAGTTACTCCAAATTCATTCATATATAAGATAACGAAAATAATCCTTTCAAACACACAAGTATAAATACCATAATTTGAAACATACATGTTTTATACTTAGTCTACATATCATAGATCACAAATTGTATGAACTAGAGCTTTAGGGGCCCCTACAACTCATTAATCCAACCCTCTCACTTTATAGATGAGGAAACTAAGGAAGGAAATGCCTTGCTCAAGAACCCATAGATAAATAGCACAAGCTGGATGAATGTGGGTCATTTTATTCCATACCTCTTGTTTTATTCCACACATTACATATGACCCCATTCAAGACAGATGTTACTTATAACACTAATAAAGAAGACTTATCAAAGGATAATTCAGCATTATAACAGGAACCTCCCTCCACCTTACCCTTTTCATTTGCACTATCACAAACATAGGATGCCATGCAACTGATTTCCAGAGAAGTTTAGGGGGAACACCCTGGGAACAATAAAGTCAGATAAGCCTGACATTCAGATGTAGAAGCTGGTAGGATTTGAAAGAAAAAAAAAAGAGGGTTGGAATTAAGAAAATAAGAAAAAGCAATGTAAGAGAAATTGAAATTACATCTTACTAACTCTTTAGAACACATTTAGGTTCAATCTCTTAATCACCCCACATTGCTAATCAGAGGTCAAATCTTGACTGATCTTGCTTCCATATCTTAAACATCTATCCCCTTTTCTCTACTTACACAACCACCACCTTACTTCACACCCTGTTCAACTTTCACCAGGACTATTTCAACAGCCTCTGTGCCTCAAGTCTCTCTTCATAGCTGCCATTATGATTTTCCTAAAGCACTTTGATGTTCATAAAGATGACCTTAATTGATCAAGAAAAGCTCATGTTCTATGTATTCTATTTAAGAGAACAAGGAAGTACAAGATGCTAAAATCTAATAACACCTACATTCAAAAATGGTTAATAGACAGCAATATTGTGAAATGATCAACTGTGATAGACTTAGCTATTATCAGCAATACAATGATCCCAGAAAATTTTGAGGGATTTAGGGCAAAGAATGCTATCTACCTCCTGAGAAAGAACTGTTGGGAGTTGGATGGATACCGATCAAAGCATACTATCTTTCACAGCAGTGTATTTATGGTATTGTTTTGGGGTTATGGTTTTATATGAGTGTGCTCTTACAACAACGACCAATATGGGAATGTGTTTTGCATGATAATACATGTATGACTCAGTCCAAAGTACTTACCATCTCTGAGTGGGGGAAGGAAAGGAGACAGCTTGGATCTTATAATTTTGGAAAATGTTATATTGAAAATTATGATGTGTAACTGGGAAAATGAAATATCTTTGAATCAAAATGGATCTTATCCATCCAAATACTCTAGTGCAATTATCTAATTTTACAGGCTACATTAAGTCTCATCTAACTCTAAGATGGTAAGGAAATAAAAGGAACTCAATTAAAGAGTATAATTTACAAAGCACTTTCCTCACAATAACCTTATAAGACTGGTAATGCAAATATTAATTGAATTTTAAAGACAAGTAAGCTGAAATTAAGAAAGGAAGTACACAGAGAACTAAGCTTGGATTTAAAGTTAAAGCTGCTACCTGAAATCTCATACTTTGGAATTTTCTATAATGCAGTCTACTATCTCTTAATATGCCCATTTAAAACAAAATGTCTTTATTACTGCAACAATTGGTATTAGTTCTTTGCAGTCTCTGTACAACCTCATTTGAAATTATGTTTTAATAGATTTGTATTCTCCCTTCACTGTTTGCATCTGACTCTACTGACTTATCAAACTGAAAAGTTACACTCTGCTAGGGCATGATACCAGGAGCCTTTTGTGACCCTCATTCCTTCTTCACGCATCTACAATCAGCTAAACGAACTGGGATGATGACATTTGGAAATGGCAAATATAGAATTAAAATTTGTAAATCAAATTTTATCTAACAGTAGTTCCACCCTTTCCAAATACCTTAGCAGAACTGCTCTATTTTAAAAGAAGGCTTGCAATGCACTGAAGCAACATTTTCACAAGGGAATTAAAATATACCTATGATCAGAGATGACAGGTGCTCCCTTGGAAGACCAAGGGAAACAAAAGATACCAATGAAAATTAAGTATCGAATTCTTGTTGTACAATAAGCAGGTTCAAAACTCTCATTAAACTGCATAAGCTTCCTCATATATTTTTTAAAAATTTGTTTAAAGGAATGTAATGTTTTTGTTGTTTACTTCTGTATATATGGATTACAGGAGTAAATACAATCTCTCTTTTATATTGCACAAATAATTTATGCCTTCTGAGGTTTATTTGTAGTTTTAGAATAACTTCTGGTCTTCTGATTAATTCAGTACAAATACAATGAATGAACTACACTTATTCTCATGAATATATTGCTCAGCTCTATTCTAGAGGTTCTTGTTCTTGAGGACCTCGTTTATTATTTAATATTCTGGTTCATAGATTAAGCTCAAGAAGCCAGATTTGACAGCTCTGATAAATCCTAATCTCCCAAGTTAAAACTACTACTTTATAGATGTTGTTTATTTTCAAGCTTGAAGTCCATGCAAGGAAGGACCTTACTATGCCAGTGCCCCTTAGAATATGCTATTTTATCCTATTTTCCTATTTGTGGCATTGTGACAAAAAAATCAAAATGTGACTGCAGGTGGTATAATAGGAGAAAATGAGTTAAAATCTCAAAACATTCTAAAACTAAATCAAGAGGCTTTTAAAAGGCTAATTAAGAAATGAACTTTCTATTTATTATAAAGATGTTAATAGGCAGTACAAGGTTTTACTGCCTTGGTCTAATGAACAAGCAGCAGTATCAAATGCCATCTGCTGGCCTCAGAAGAGTATTTAGCTTAGTCCGTTCCATCTAAAGTTTCTGTTTACCCCAAAAGGTAGCCAAAAGCCAAGAGTACCAAGAACATTTCTCCAAAAACAATAAGTAGATGTTCAAAAACTAGCTTTTAAAAATTAAACTGTACTATGGATGATCTGTTGCTTTGTTCCTCTCTCTTCTGCCTCATTTACCTTTTGCTCTACTCTTGGCTTATCTCCTCCCCCAAACAAGCTAATTTAAGGGGAGGGAAGAACATAATTCAATTGGGGAGAGCAGGCTAGAAAAGAAGGGGGACTCAAAGAGATCTTTAAATAAAGGGTAACAACACCAAAAGGTCAGAGCAACATGATGAGAATGAATACAAAGCATCTCTTTGTGTCCATGACATCAAGGAGTATTATATAGCTTTGTCCTAGGCCCTAAGCTGTTCTTTTTAAATTCTCTTTCAATGCATTAGATCTTAAGGATTTAATTATCCTTTCAATGCTAATGATCTCCAGACCTATATATCCAGTTCTGGCCTCACTCCCTCCCAGTCTTTAGTCCCTCCCACTAACTGTATCCAGGACATTTGTGACTGAATTTCTTATAGGCATTCCCTATTTCTGTGGAGGGCACCACTGTCCTTAGTCATTCTGAACTGGAACCTTGGAATCAGCTTCAACTCATTTTTACTCCCCCCATGTAGTCAATCAATTCCTAAAGTAATATCAATTTTACCTTCACAGTGTCTCTCACATCTATGCCCTTTTTCTCTAGTCATACACAACACCTACAGCTCAAATCATCAACATCTCTCACACAATACTGCAATAGCCTCCTAACTAACCTCTCCCCTCTTCCATTCCATCTTCCACAAAACTACTAAAATGGCATTCCTAAAATACAGGTTTTTATCCTTCTGCTGAATAAACTCCAATGGTTCCTATTATCTCTAGGGTAAAAGACAAACTTTCCCATGTGGCATTTAAAGTCCTCCACAACTTGGATCTAACAAACCTTTCCAGCCTCATTACCCCATTACTCCTCTTCATAAACTACAATTCAACCCAACTGGCCTCCTACGGCCCTCCTAAGCCCATTTTTGTGCCTTTGCACAGGCTGCCCCAGGTGCACTCTTTCTTCATTCTGTACAATCTGGTTTCCTTCAAGGGCCAACTTTTTCTCCACAAATTCTTTCCTAGGGATCCCAGTTCCCAGTGTCTCCTCTATCCCATTACTTTATGTATATTCTGCACATGTCTCATGTATGCATGCTGTCTCCAGGGAGTCTATTTTCTTTTTATCTTGGTAATCTTGGTGATAAGCAGTCATTGGCACATGGCAGGTTAATGATAGATTGACATTTCTATTATGGGGGTAGCTGGGTAGCTCAGTGGATTAGAGTCAGGCCTAGAGTCAGGTCCTAGGTTCAGATATGGCCTCAGACACTTCCCAGCTGTGTGACCCTGGGCAAGTCACTTGACCCCCATTGCCCACCCTTACCACTCTTCCACCTAGGAGCCAATACACAGAAGTTAAGGGTTTAAAAAAAAAAAAGAAAGAAAGAAATGTATATTACCTACTAAGAGAGGTTAGTTCTAACTTCAAACCAGAAATAATTTTTAAATGTCTCTGAACAAAATGGAAATAAATATTCACCACAAGAGAATGCACTCATACCTACCTCTGATTTTATTAGCCGGGTCTGAGAAAAGTCCCATTAAGATTTAGTGTTTTATCTGGAACACCTAAATTCAATTATATCATTTAATTATTATATCATTTAAGTGCTCAGGCACTGGAGATACTAAGATGAAATAAGATATGGGCTCTAACCTTGAGGACTTTATTATACAATGAAGAAAATAAAATATATCTACAAACAACATTATAAAAGCATAATGTGATAAGTGAAAAAAGATCCGAAGAGTTATGGGAAGTCTGATCTTTCAATCTAAAGGGCTCAGGAAAGGCTTCATGGATGAGGTAGCACCTGAGCTGGTTCTAAAGGAAAGATTTTAATAGTTCTTTAGAAAGAGGGAAGAGTGTCTTTAAACAGGGAACAACAGCAGCACAGGCAGATTTAAGAAGACAAGAAGGTTAGATAGGCAGAGCAGGAAGCATCTAAAATTTATAGTAAGTTATACCGAAGAGTACTTTGAATCTATTACATTGCTGAGTATTGATATGAATCAGCTTAATTCTCAAATATCACATTCTGGATTTAGAAATGTCTTTTAGCATTGAAATAATTCCATTTTATTTAATAATTCATTTTAAAGATGAGAAAAATGAGTCCAGAGAAATTACCTAACTTAAACAATGACAGCTTAAAAGTCGGCCAAGCTAGGTCTTCTGACTCTATAGGCAATGATCTTTCTACTATTTCATGACTTCAAAGAATAGGAAAAACACATAATTGTTCTAATTGTTAAGAGAAAAGTTTACCTATTATTAACTGATTTTACTCTTGTCGTAATGCTTGACTCTGTGGCCTTTTCCAACATTCCTTCACCCATATCCATAAGAGATAGTTTCAATCTTTCAATCTTTTAAAGTTTTTTTTTTTGGTGTGTTTTTGTTTTGTACGTACTTCATCTTGAATTTTGGTTGCTTTGGATGTGTCAAAAAATGGACACAAGGAATTTCATTTATATTGTCTTTTTCTATCTTTTATGTCAAAGCTGAATGGCCAATTTTAATCATTTGTTTCTCAAATATTATGCTAACTTTTTGGATTAATTCAAGCGTTTTCCATTATGCCTTAAAACACTTTTGATTCCAATAAAATCAGCTAATTTAGAACTATCAACTTGCCATATAGGTTCTGTTCCTTTTTCCTTGTCATTTCAAACCTTTAAAGTTTTCACTCATACAACATATTTTTCAGTTGTAAAATTAAAAATCAAAGTCCTATCTAAGAAATGTCTTTCAATAAGTGCTAACAGACCAAAGATGCTATTTCTGACGGTAACTGAAAACATATTAATATCCACAGGCCTCATCTCTAACTATGTAGGACAGTACAGTCTATAGCTCATCAAGGACTTAAGGCTTGGTGAGAGAAACTGATAGGAGCAGATCTTTGGTCATTTAATCATTTGATCTTTGATAAAGGTATTCAAGCTAAGACTCTGGGTAAATCACTCAACCTGGACTGCCTACTCCTTTCCACTTTTGTCTTAGAATGGATAATATACTAAGTCAGAAGGTATGGGTTTAAAAAAAAAGGCATATTTTTAATCAAAATAAGTAAAAAAGCACCCTAACAATTAGGAGTGTCCAAAAATCATCTTGGAAATAAGGGATTCCGTTTTCTCTCTTTTTTTTAAACCCTTACTTTCTATCTTAGAATATGAATACTGTATATTGGTTCCAAGGCAGAAGAGGGATAAGGGCTAGGCAATGGGGGTTAAGTGACTTGCCCAGGATCATACAAGTAGGAAGTGTCTGAGGCCTGATTTGAACCTAGGACCTCCCATCTCTGGGCCTGGCTCTCAATCCACTGAGCCATCCAGCTGCCCCCTATCTTAAGAGTTAATAATATGTACTGATACCAAGGCAGAAGAGCAGCAAGGGTTAGGTAATGGGTGCCAAATGACTAGCTCAGGCTCACAGAGCTAGTAAGTTTCTGAGGGCATATTTGAACTCAAGACCTCCCGGCTCTAAGCCTGGCTTTCAATCCACTGAGCCACCTAGCCGCCCTCTCTCTCACTGGTTTTCAAAGAGAGGCTAGATGACCTGCCCTGGCATTTAGAAAAGGCTTCCTATTCTGTTGAAGTCTTCACTGACCTCCGACACCACTCCCAACTCTGAGATTCCAATCTTATAGGACGACAGAACCTACCAGGGCTTTGGCTGGCACAAATCTAAAGAAGTCAGGGTCACCTCTACCACCAAAGTAAAATCACTTAAGTGGAACTTAAAAAAGACTCCCTGGCCATGGCAGGCACTCAGTCTGCTGATCTGAGCTGAAGTCACAAGAAAAAATGTTATTTCTCTCATATTTGGGGATTTTATTCAGTTAAAGATTTAAACAAGCCAAACAAGAAACTAAATCTCATTCTTCAGTAACCTCATAATTTTATATGCTAAAACCGAAATCCCAAGAAGCTTAAAGTAATTCGAAAACATTTCTTCACCAACCACGTAAAGATTCCAGCAAGCTGGGTCAAAGACTAATGGCTGGCCCTACTTTACAGATAAGGAAGGGGAGGCGAAGGGAGGCGGTAACTCGTTCAGGGGTCAGACAGCGTGTCAAGATTCTTCCCGGGATCTCTAACCAGGGCAAAGTGGTGGCTTCTAAATCAACACCATAAACTCTTGCTAAGCAGTGGATAGGCACAGCCACGCCTCTGCCCCGCAGGATCCCAATTCCCGGGGGTGTAACTACTTGTCCTGAAACCAATTGTAACATGTGCACCCTGAGGACTCTATCCTCCCCCGGGTGGCCTCTTCCACTCCCTGCCTCCACTCCCAAGACCCCGGGCAGAGGAGGGAGCCACGGCTAGGAGTTCTCGGAGTAGGGGGCGGGCTCGCACGACCTCCCCCCCTCCTTACCTGCTCGTCCTCCTGCATGGAGGCCGCCAGCGGGAGCCCGTCCGCCACCCGGGCGATCATTGTCAGCAACACCATTTCCTCCGGTTACAGGGGAGTCAACGCCGCCGCCCCGACAATGACAGTCGCGGTAGTTCCCTCGGCGTTTTCCGCCCGGCTACAGCTCAGCTCAGTCCTCAGCTGCTGGAGATCCCTCTGCTGGCGTCTCCACCTCCCCGCTGAGGTGGCCGGAAACAGAAGCTCGGTAGGTTTTTCTTACACTTCCGGTTCCTCCCTCCTCCCCGCCCCGTAGTCCGGTCAGGAACAGCTACTTCCGGCGCATGCGTTCCTGTTTCTCCTTTCCTTCCCGGCGCTAGTCCGACAAGTCCCGCCCATTTTCCCTTCTCCTGCCCCCAGGCCTTGTGGGATGGGCTGGATGCCCAGATTGTAATGTCAGTCTGGTCCCTCGAGAGGGAGATAGGAGGCACAGAACACGAAGATTTTCTGATTTTCAATGAGATTGGTGAAGGACCTGGGAGGAAAGGAGCGATAAAAATCAGACTGAACAGGAAGGGACCCAAAGGATCATCTTGCCCAATCTTTTCCATACACAACGCTCCCAGCCCCTCTACAGTGCCCCCGACAGAGCCCTGAACTGTTGTAGTAATGAGGAGCTCACTCATTATCATACAAGAAAACCCTTCCGATAGGTTTTTTTGTGTGCTCACTCATTACAATACAACAAAACTCTGCCATTGTTTTTGGGGGTGTGGGTGTGAGGCGGGGAGCACATGCATTACCACACAAGAAAACCTTTCCATTGTTTTTTGCCAACTCACATTGTTAGAAAGTTCTTCCTTATATTCTCAGCCTTGTTTTACTTTTTCCCTTCACAGAATGATGTCAGTTTACCCCTCTTCCTTATTTGAAGGCTGTTGTCATATTGCCTCGTTTCCAGAATAAGCAACTCTAGTTCTTTTGACCAACCCTCATTATCTCAAGGCTTCTCCTCCAGTTTGACACCTTTTGTTATGTAAAGTATGTGTGAGTGCTATTCTGGTAGGTGATGCGAGTTGACGTGACTTTGTCTAGTTGTAGTTTGCAGGGGGCATGATCAAAGTGCTGGCTCCTCTACATATTAGCTTCTTCCCAAAGTCTTTTTTTTTCCCTTTCAGGGACCTCTTCCTGAAAAGAATATGGAACTTCATGCCTTCTTTCTAGAAGGCAGAACTCGAAGGATCTTTCTTCTCCGAAGCTTCATCAATTCACCCTTTACACAGGTGTGGAAAATTGAGTAATCAGTTTCCACTAAGGAGGAGAATCTTAGCAAATGAACTTTGAGCACCTGGTTATGATAAAAATTGATGCCAAGAACTGAAAACAATACTGCAGGTATGATTTGGAAAGTACACAGTAATTATAATCTCCTTCCTGGATATTAGGTTTCTATTAGTGAAGCCCAAGAGCTGAGACTGGACAAGGAGTTTGTATGCCATAGACATTGTTGAAAATTGTGCCTGGTTGTGTGCTGCCTTGAACCATTGTAAGACTTGTGAAGACTTTGAACCAAACTTGCAATTGTGGCCCAAATAAAAATCATAGATCACATTTAGAAACTACTTTTTGGCTTACAAAGGAATGAGTATGGTATTTTGGAATGAAGGCTGGATTTGGAATCAGAGTACCTGAATTCAAATCTTTGCTCTGCCCTTTATTATGTTTGTGTTCCAATGGAAGTCACTTAACATCTTTGAAACTGTTTCCCCATCAGCAAAAATGAGAGAGGCTCCACACAATTATAAATTTTCTTCACCAACTCTCTGAGGGAAGCAGTGCAGTATTATTATTCCCATCTTACAAATGATAGAACAAAGTGAAATTAAATTACTTTTGCACTATCTCACATGCAAGTAAATTACAGAGCTAGGATGGACAGATTATAGATTTAAAACAGGAATAGGCCTTACTGGTTATTAATTCCAATTCTTCATTTTACAAATGAAGAAACAGTGGTTCAAAAAGATGACTTAACCACAGTAATTCAGCTAGTAAATATAAGAGAAGATTTGAACCCAGGTTTTATCAGGCTTTAAGCCCATTACTCTATCTACTATGCAGCCTAGATCTCAGTTTTTTGTATTTCCAGGTTCAAAGCTCTACAAATCCTTCAAGTCTCAGCTAAAGTTCCACATTCTACAAGAAGCCTTTCCCATTCTCTTTAATCTTAGTCTTCCCTTATGATGCTACCTGATTTATCCTTTATATCTCTTATATGTTCAAAATTATCTACAGATTGAATACTCCAATAAATCCCTACTTGAGAGTAGAGATTGCTTTTGTCTTTCTTTGAATCCCCATTGCTTAGTGTAGTGCCTGGCACATAGTAGGTCATCTATCTGTAACACATGATATATAAAAATAAATACCTATTTTCTATAAAGGACATGCTTTCTGGCATAAAAAATATTTACTTTTATAAAAATGAATATGAAAAATTTTCTCTTACACCCCTTTGCGATCTCAGAAGATCTCTACCCAACACATTCATTTGGTTTGTAACCTGAATATATTGGAAGAGAGGAAGAATGAGATTTGTTAAAATTTCAGACTTTGTACTCTCCCCTATGCTTCTATGCTTAGAAAAACCTGTTTGAATTGGTTAAAAGCCTGAGGGGATTTGTGTTGTTTTTCAGTTTTTTTAATTGTGCTCAACTCTTCATGACTCCATTTGGCAAAGACCTTGGAATGGTTCACCATTTCCTTCTCTAGCTCATTTTACAGATGAGGAAACTGAGGCAAATAAAGTTAAGTAACTTGTACAGGATCTCACAGCTAGTAAGTATCTGAGACCTGGTTTGAACTCAGTTCTTCCTGACTCCAGATATTAGAGGCCTGGCACTTTAATCACAGTATGACCTAGATGCTCATGTGATTTTAAATGTCACTAAAATTAAGATTTTTTTGTTTTAGAATTGGGTGATAGACTCTGATTCTGTGATAAAGCCAGATATTTGGAGAGTTTTGATGGGTGATGTCAAAGGGATGAAGTATAACAAGATCATTTTCTTTCTAGATATTGTATTTTTTGGACCAGGGATCTGCTCATGTTGTAGGGGGCTTGAGGTGAACCCCCAGGGTTTGGGAAGGATACCTTTTGCAAGGATGCAAGACTCTGAAACTTAACTTAAAAATTAAAAAGAGAAATTTATTAATTTACAAGGTAATGTTGAATTTGGTCAGGAGGACAGCATAAGTAGAAGACTGCCTCCTTGGTAGAACAGCATAGATGGAAAGCTGTTCCCAGATGACATCAATTCTGGAGTCTTTATACTCTTTACATCAGTGAAGATGTGACTCTAGAGTGGTATGTACTGAAGCATGGGCCGGGGGGAGGTTTACCTGAAGACATGGGGCGCGACCCTCATATTTTAGAGGACAGATGGATATCTGAGATACAACTTGATATCAAGGAGGTGTATCTCTCTGTCCATCTAAAAGATGATACAAGGAGGATAATTCTCTTAGGGTCTTAATAGGAATTATCAGATATTTTGGGTTAAGAGTCACAAGGATAGAGGGAAGCAAAAGAATTTCCCTGCTTACAGTTTATCTGAAACACTTCTGTAGTTTGGGGAGTACAATGCCCATGTCACTCAGACCTATTGAAAATTTGACCTGTAGTAATATCACTTGGGCTCTGAACTACTTGTAGCTAATGCCTCACTGCTTCTTAGTTGTTTGTTTTTTTTGGTTTTTTTTCATATTAGGAGACAATAAGATTTTTCCAATACAGGTTTCGGTTCTAGAAAAACTTCAATATACCTAAGTTTGTGATTGAATTTTCTTTTAATTATTTGATTCTTTCTTCTTGTGACTATTTTCTGTTATGATTTATTGAGTTTCCACAGTGTATTAGGAATTAATAAAAAAAAACATTTATTAAATATTTGTTATGTGCTAGGTGCAATAGGACCTGGCAAGCAAGCAAGGCAATCCCATCCCTTGAGGAATTTATATTCTAGTAGTGCCATGGCTCTCAACTTTTGTTGTTCCTCAAACCCGTTCCAACAACAATGAAAAAAATATGTTGTGAACCCCTAAGGTAATTTAATATACTATCCAAAAGGGGACATTTAGGTGGCTCAATGGATTGAGAGCCAAGCCTAGAGACAGGAGATCCTGGGTTCAAATCTAACCTCAATTACTTCCTAGCTGTGTGACCCTAAGCAAGCTACTTAACTGCCATTGACTAGCCCTTACTGCTCTTCTGCCTTGGAATTGATATTTAGTATTAATTCTAGAACAGAAGGTAAATGGTTTTAAAAAAAACAAAGAAGAATTAAACAATCTAGAAGACTTCCAGGTTAAGATGGCTGCAGAGTGGAAACAGGGCTCTTAACTCTCCTAACTGACCCATACATGATACCTCAAAAGGACACAAAAACCAAATCCAGATGAACAAAGGGACCCCACAATAGGATGCAGCATTGAAGGTAGGTGGGATTTGAGCATTTCCACACTATAAGGGGGTGAAATAACTCTCATTAAAACATGCTGATCAACCCTCCTCCACCCCACCTACAGTGTCAGAGCCAGCGCACAAGAGTTTGTGTGTTTGGAATTCAGGGAGGTGCCATTTAAAAGTATCTTACAAACTTCCTGTGGACATGTGGGGAACTTTGAGACTACATTCCCCGTGATCCAATGGGTTTCCGGTTTCTGACGTGATAATGTCAGACAATGGGAACCAACGTATAGCGTAGCTTAAATTCGGAGGGTGAGCATGAGACGGGCTCTTTGCTACCTGAGCGGGCTCGCTGGTGTACGAGACAGACAAGATGGCAGGAGATAGGTACTGGCGGGCATTTTGAATAGATTTCTTACAGGCATATGGTCAATTTATCTCTATCAACATGGCTTTAATTAAAATACTATTTTCCCTTATAATATCAGCCTTCATCATTTTTAAAAATAACAAGTTAGAGCAAGTGTGGGGCATTCACTAAGTTCTTGGCAGCTAATTGGGACCTCCAGGGGCTTGCTCCTGAGGGCAGTAAGACTTAAAACCCCAATAGGTTAAAGAACCCAGATTTTGAGCTCAGACCTTGGGGGAGGACCTAGAGTGGAGGGTTGACAGACAGTGGAAGCTGAGACTCATAAAGGAGCAAGCCTGGGGCAATCTCTGGGGTCTTGGCAGCTGACTTAGACCACCAGGAGGCGTGACCCTGAGAATAGCTAGACTTGAGACCCTAGAACCTAAAGAGTGCAGACCTTGGGTGCGAGGATAAAGCTGAGAGGGGTGGCACTGTGCTGTGACTCATAAAGTGGTTGCTTCATGGCTCTATACACAGAGAGCCTGTCTGCCTCACCCAGACATCTGATTGAGAAGGAAAAACCAGCATAATAATGGCAAGCAATGCCCAATAATTAACCATAAGAAAGAATAAGAGAAAAGCATTAACACTCAATAACTTTTACACAGAAAAAATCCAGACAACAGAGCAGACAGCAGAGGAGGTCAAACAAGTAAATACATCCAAACCTTCCCCAAAAAAGAAAATTGGTCACAAACTCTTGAAGAGTTCAAATATGAGATCATGAGAAAGATGGAAGAGATTTGGCAAGAAACATGGGAAATAGCTCAAAAGGAAATTAACAGTTTAAAAGACAGAAACTCTCAGTTGGAGAAAGATGCCCCAAAATCAAACGAAACAATGAGCAAATTGGAGACCCAAATTAAATAGCAGGAAACCATGAAAAACAAGATAGACCAAATCGAAAAGGAAAATCAAAAGCTTATAGCAGAAAACCAGTCTCTAAAGACCAGAATTGGGCAAGTAGAAGCCAATGATCTCACAAGACAGCAAGAACTAATAAAGCAAAGTCAAAAGAATTACAAAATAGAAGGAAACATGAACTATCTCACTGAGAGAATGACAGATTAAGAAAATAGGTCTAGAAGAGGTCACTTCCGGTTAAGATGGCGGCAGAGTAAGGAGCAGCTGCTCCATCTCTCCTGACCGAAGCATACAGAACCCCTCAAGGGGAAATAAAAAGGAGTCCAGAGGAACGAAGGAACCCCACAACAGGGCGCAGCATTGAAGGTACGCAGAATCGGGGCATTTCCACGCTATAAAGGGGTGAAACAGCTCTCACTAAAACGGGAGAGGAAGAAGCCCCTCCCCCACCCACACCCCCCACACCTTGAACAATGCCAATGCACAAGTGGGAAAACAGGACTGCGGCAACCAGATAATCACTGGCAGCCCCGGGGCTTGTACCTGTGTGCTGCAAGAGGAGGGACCCCAGGTGGCTGGGGGCTCGCACGGACTTTCCCTGAGCGCCCACGTGGGTGAAGGCACCGCCTCCGGCCAGACAAAGACCCTTAAAACATTGCCTTTCCCAAGCGCTGAAGGCATCTCCTCAGGTGCGAATAAAGATCTCCAGCCCACTGACTTTCACTACCTTCTGCGGGGGTGAAGGCAGGGCCCTAAGAGCATCTGCGCAGGCAAAGGCAGTGCCCTAGGCTTGGATAACAATCTCCAGCCCAGGCTTGGACCTCCAGTGAGGACCCGGTGCAGACCGGAGCGTGGCTGTGGAAGCAGCCCCAAAGACTGCTGAAGGAACCTCGGGCAGAGGGGCAGACCAGGGTCTACCAGGAGGCCTGACCCTGAGGACAAGGAGACCGGAACACCCTCCCCACCCCCCCCCCCCGAGCTTGCAAGGCCCAGGCAGACCCTGAGTGCAAAGACAAAGCTGAAAAGGGGCGGGGCTAACAATGGCCAGCAATAAGGAAGTGCAGAAGAAAAAGACTATCAAGAGAAACTCTGGAACACTGGACAATTTCTACACAGAGAAAATCCAGACAACAGAGGAGGGAAAACAAAAACCCAAACCTCCCCAAAAAAATGAAAGCTGGTCACAAGCTATGGAAGAGTTTAAAAATGAAATGCTGAGGAAGATGGAAGAAATCTGGCAAGAAAATAACAGTTTAAAAGGCAGAATTTCACAATTGGAAAGTGAGACAAGACAACTGAACACCAAAAATGACCAGATTAAAAAGGAAAACCAAAACGTTAAAGCCGAAAACCAAAACATTAAAGCCGAAAACCAGTCCTTAAAGGCTAGAATCGAATATTTAGAAACCAATGATCTCTCAAGACAACAAGAACAAATAAAACAAAGTCAAAAGACTGATAAAATAGAAGGAAACATGAAATATCTCAATGAGAGAGTGACAGACCAAGAAAACCGATCTAGAAGAGACAACTTGAGAATCATTGGTATTCCAGAAAAGGCAGAAATTAATAGAAACTTGGACTCCATACTTAAAGAAATTATTCAGCAAAATTGCCCTGAAGTTCTACAACAAGAGGGCAATATAGACATTGAAAGGATCCATAGAACACCCTCTACACTGGACCCAGAAAAGTCAACACCCAGAAATATAATAGTGAAATTGAAGAGCTTTCAACTTAAAGAAAAAATCTTACAAGAAGCCAGAAAGAGACAATTCAAATATCAAGGAGCACCAATAAGGATCACACAGGATCTGGCAGCCTCCACGCTAAAAGAACGCAAGGCTTGGAATACAATATTCAGAAAGGCAAGAGAGCTGGGCCTTCAGCCACGAATCAACTACCCAGCGAAACTAACCATATACTTTCAGGGGAAAGTATGGGCATTCAACAAAATTGAAGAATTCCAAGGTTTTGCACAAAAGAGACCGGGACTAAATGGAAAGTTTGACACTCAACCACAAATATCAAGAGAAAGATGAAAAGGTAAATAAGAAACAGAGGGAAAAGAAAGAAAACTCATAGTCTTTTAAGCTTGACTCTTTAAGGGCATAAATAAGATCTAATTATCTGTATTACTAGGTGGAGAAATGCTATGTATAATTCTCTGTAGTGAACTCTATACACTATTATAAGATTCACTATTATAGCAACCAGAAGAATAATTCATAGGGAGAGGACAGAATACTAAATGGTCTAAGAAGACATGGGGGGTGGGAAAGAGGGGAGGAATAGTAGGGGACACCAAGAAAAATCCAAGTAAATAAGAAAAATAAGATATTCTATTACACACAAACAGGGCGTGGGAAGGGGAGGGGATGAATAATATCATAAGAAGGAGAGGAAGAGAGCATAATCAAACCTTACTCTCAGTGTAATCAACCCGGAGAAGGAAGAGTAGCCTTATTATCCATCCGGATAAAAAACTCTATCTAACCCTACTGAGAAAGTCAGAAGGGATAAACCAAAGGGAGCAGGGGAGTGGGGAGGCCAAAAAAGGGAGGGGAGAAGAGGGGGAGGGAATCCATTTGTTCTTTAAAAAAAAAAACAAAAATAGGGGAACAACAAGGGAGGGGGCAGAAAGGGAAGTCAATCAAGGGAGGGGATAAGGGATACCGGCTTAAAGCAAACCATTGGTGTAAAAGAAAATAGTGTAATAAGAAGGAGTGGGTCTAGGAGAGGATACAAAAATGTCAGTGAATACACAACTAACAATTGTAACTCTGAATGTGAACGGGATAAACTTACTCATAAAACGGAAGCAAATAGCAGAGTGGATCAGAAACCAAAATCCTACCATAGGTTGTCTATAAGAAACACATATGAGGCGGGTAGACACACACAAGTTCAAGGTTAAGGGTATGAGCAAAATCTTTTGGGCATCAAATGAGAAAAAGAAGGCAGGAGTGGCTATCATGATCTCTGACAAAGCCAAAGTAAAAATAGATATGATTAAAAAAGACAGGGAAGGTCATTACATCCTGATTAAAGGCAGTATAAACAATGAGGAAATAACACTGCTCAATATATATATATACCAAGTGGTATAGCATCCAAATTCATAAAGGAGAAATTGGCAGAGCTCAAGAAGGAAATAGATAGTAAAACCATAATAGTGGGAGATCTAAATATTCCTCTTTCAGATCTAGATAAATCAAACCAAAAAATAAATAAGAAAGAGATAAGAGAGATGAATGAAGTCCTAGAAAAATTAGATTTAATTGATATGTGGAGAAAAATAAATAGGGACAAAAAGGAATATACCTTCTTTTCAGCTGCACATGGTACATTTACAAAGATTGACCATGTAATAGGGCATAGAATCATGGCAAACAAATGCAAAAGAGCAGTTATAATAAATATAACCTTCTCAGATCATAATGCGATAAAAATAATAATTAGTAAGGGCACCTGGACAGGCAAGTCAAAAACCAATTGGAAATTAAACAATATGATTCTCCAAAACCAAATTGTCAAAGAAGAAATCATAGAAACAATCAACAATTTCATTGAAGAGAATGACAATGATGAGACATCCTACCAAACTTTGTGGGATGCAGCCAAGGCAGTACTCAGGGGGAAATTTATATCCTTGAGTGCATATATTAACAAATTAAGGAGGGCAGAGATTAATGAATTGGGCATGCAACTCAAAAATTTAGAAAGCGAACAAATAAAAAACCCCCAGATGAAAACTAAATTAGAAATACTAAAAACTAAGGGAGAAATTAATAAAATTGAAAGTAAAAGAACTATTGAATGAATAAATAAGACTAGAAGCTGGTATTTTGAAAAAACAGATAAAATAGACAAAGTATTAGTCAATCTAATAAGAAAAAGGAAAGAAGAAAACTAAATTGACAGTATTAGAGATGAAAAGGGAGACCTCACCTATAATGAAGGGGAAATTAAGGCAATCATTAAGAACTATTTCGCCCAATTATATGGCAACAAATATAATAATTTAGGAGATATGGATGAATATTTACAAAAATATAAATTGCCTAGATTAACAGCAGAAGTAATAGAATACCTAAATAATCCCATATCAGAAACAGAAATTGAACAAGCCATTAAAGAACTCCCTAAGAAAAAATCACCAGGACCTGATGGATTCACAAGTGAATTCTATCAGACATTCAAAGAGCAACTAATCCCAATACTATACAAATTATTTGATATGATAAGCAAAGAAGGAGTCCTACCAAATTCCTTTTATGACACAAATATGGTACTGATTCCAAAGCCAGGTAGATGAAAAACAGAAAAAGAAAACTATAGACCAATCTCCCTAATGAACATAGATGCAAAAATCTTAAATAGAATATTAGCAAAGAGACTCCAGCAAGTAATTAAGAAGGTCATCCACCATGATCAGGTGGGATTTATACCAGGAATGCAAGGATGGTTCAACATTAGGAAAACCATCCACATAATTGACCATATCAACAGTCTAACAAACAAAAACCACATGATTATCTCAATAGATGCTGAAAAAGCCTTTGACAAAATACAGCATCCATTCCTATTGAAAACACTGAAAAGTATAGGAATAGAAGGACCTTTCCTAAAAATAATAAACAATATATACCTAAAACCATCAACAAGCATTATATGCAATGGGGATAAATTAGAAGCCTTCCCAATAAGATCAGGAGTGAAACAAGGATGCCCATTATCACCTCTATTATTCAACATAGTACTAGAAACACTAGCAATAGCAATTAGAGAAGAAAAAGAAATCGAAGGTATCAAAATAGGCAATGAGGAGACTAAGCTATCACTCTTTGCAGATGATATGATGGTATACTTAAAAAATCCTAGAGAATCAACTAAGAGGCTGGTAGAAATAATCAACAACTTTAGCAAAGTGGCAGGATACAAAATAAATGCACATAAATCATCAGCATTTCTATACATTTCCAACATATTAGAACAGCAAGAGGTAGAAAGAGAAACACCATTTAAAATCACCCTAGACAATATAAAATACTTGGGAATCAACCTAACAAAACAAACACAGCTATTATACGAAAACAACTACAAAACACTTTCCAAACAAATAAAACTGGACCTCAACAATTGGAAAGCCATTAACTGTTCATGGGTAGGACGAGCTAACATAATAAAAATGAACATCCTACCCAAATTAATTTACCTATTTAGTGCCATAACTATCAAATTACCAAAAAACTTCTTTACTGAATTAGGAAAAACTACAACAAATTTCATTTGGAATAACAAAAGATCAAGAATATCAAGGGAAATAATGAAAAAAAATGTGAAGGAAGGGGGCCTAGCAGTACCAGATATCAAACTATACTATAAAGCAGCAGTCATTAAATCAATATGGTACTGGCTAAGAGATAGAAGAGAGGATCAGTGGAATAGATTCAGGGTTAATGATGTCAGCAAGACAGTGTATGATAAACCCAAAGAGCCCAACTTTTGGGACATGAATCCACTATTTGACAAAAACTGCTGGGAAATTTGGAAAACAATATGGGAGAGATTAGGTTTAGATCAACATCTCACACCCTACACCAAGATAAATTCAAAATGGGTGAATGACTTGAATATAAAGAGGGAAACTATAAATAAGTTAAGTGAACACAGAATAGTATACTTGTCAGATCTCTGGGAAAGGAAAGATTTTAAAACCAAGCAAGAGTTAGAGAAAATTAAAAAATGTAAATTAAATGGTTTTGATTATATTAAACTAAAAAGCTTTTGTACAAACAAAAACAATGTAGTCAAAATCAGAAGGGAAACAACAAATTGGGAAAAAATCTTTATAATGAAAAACTCTGACAGGGGTCTAATCACTCAAATATACAAGGAGTTAAAGCAATTGTATAAAGAATCAAGCTATTCCCCAATTGTTAAATGGGCAAGAGACATGAATAGGCAATTTTCAGATAAAGAAATCAAAAGAATCAAAAAGCACATGAGAAAGTGTTCTAAATCTCTAATAATTAGAGAAATGCAAATCAAAACAACTCTGAGATATCACCTCACACCTAGCAGATTGGCTAAAATGAAAGAAGGGGAGAGTAATGAATGTTGGAGGGGATGTGGCAAAATCGGGACATTGATGCATTGCTGGTGGAGTTGTGAACTGATCCAGCCATTCTGGCTGGCAATTTGGAACTATGCCCAAAGGGCTATAAAAGACTGCCTTCCCTTTGATCCAGCCATACCATTGCTGGGTTTGTACCCCAAAGAGATCATAGATAAACAGACTTGTATGAAAATATTTATAGCTGAGCTTTTTGTGGTGGCAAAAAACTGGAAAATGAGGGGATGTCCTTCAATTGGGGAATGGTTGAACAAATTATGGTAAATGTGGGTGATGGAATACTATTGTGCTAAAAGGAATAATAAGCTGGAGGAATTCCATGCAAATTGGAGAGACCTCCAGGAAGTGATGCAGAGTGAAAGGAGCAGAGCCAGAAGAACATTGTACACAGAGACTGATATACTATGGTAAAATCAAATGTAATGGGCTCCTGTACCAGCAGCACTGCAATGACACAAGACAGCTCTGAGGGATTTATGGTAAAGATGCTACCCACATTCAGAGGAAGGACTGCAGGAGAGGAAACATATAAGATAAACAATTGCTTGAATGCATGGGCTGAGGCAGACATGAATGGGAAATAGACCCTGAACAAGGACACATGGTACAACCAGTGGAAATGTGCGTTGGCCATGGGTGGGGGGAGAGCAGGGGGAAAGTAGGGGCATAAAGTATGTAAACAGATTAAAAATGAATATTAATAAATGTCTAATAAAAAAAAGAAAATAGGTCTAGAAGAGACAATTTGAGAATCATTGGTCTTCCTGAAAAATCAGAAATGAATAGAAATTTGGACACCACACTACAAGAAATTATCCAAGAAAACTGCCCTGAGGTTCTTCAGCAAGAGGGCAAAATAGACATTGAAAGGATCCATAGATCACTCTCTACACTAAACCCTCAAAAGTCAACCCCCAGGAATATAATTGCCAAATTCAAGAGTTTCCAAGTTAAGGGGAAAATATTATGAGAAGCCAGAAAGAGACAATTCAGGTATCAAGAAACACCAGTCAGGATTACACAGGATCTGGCAGCCTCCACGCTAAAAGACAGCAGGGCTTGGAATATAATATTCCGAAAGGCAAGAGAATTGAGTCTACAACCAAGGATCAAGAAGAACTGTGAGAGTAGAAACACAGAAGAAAAACAACTGCTTGACCATATGGGTAGATGGGGATATTATTGGGGATGTAGATGCTAAATGATAACTCTAGTCCAACTATCAATAATATGGAATTAGGTCTTAATCAATGATACATGTAAAACCCAGTAGAATTGTGCATTGGCTATTGGGGGGTGGAGGTGGTTTGGGGGAGAGGGAAAGAACATGAAACATGTAACTATGGGAAAATATTCTAAATAAATAAATAAACAAACAAACAAACAAACAAATAAATAAATAAAAGAAACAATCTAGCAAAATATTAAAATCTTACTATTATCTCCAAGACTCTCATTAAATTAAATGTATAAATTTTGTTGAATATAAATAACATTTCAATGAAATAAGTTGCAACTGGAAAGATGCTTAACATAGTATAATATATTTATCATATATAAAATAATTTGATGTTGAACTTCTAAATTTGAATAAAGATTTGCAGTGTTTGATTTAATACTTGACAAATAAGTCTTAAATATGTTCCTGCATCATTTATTTCTGTATTTTTATTTAAAACAAGAATAAAGTGAAAATGCAAATATTTGGTAGCAAGTGGTAGAAGAATTTCACAAACTCTCTTGCTAGGAGGTGAAAATTTTTTTTTTATTTTTAACTACCTAACTAAATGATATAAATAAACAGTTATAATATGAAGTATTTACTTTTCTACTGGCAAATGAGAAGTGCTTCATTAAATTAAAAATGTACTTGAAATTTAACAATTTTAAAAATGTACAACTAATCATTGTAAAGAAAGAATCTCTTCAAATATAATTTTCTTCTATCTCTGGCATGCCAGTTACACTCTAGCTGAAGTTCTACTGAAACACTGATCAATTCTATTAACCAAGTTATTTGAAAATCTTCCAGATAGAAGAATAGAAAAGATAGAAAATAAATTAAACCTGAAAACAGTCTTAATACTTCAGTGAAAGACAATATAGTATTTATTTCTTTAGAATGTTTATGGTAGTCCATGATGACTAGTATCTAATGATCATGGTTTTCAAACATTATGATGTTTACTCTGCAAAAACATGAATGTTAGTAATATCTTCAACACATGATTAGATATAATTATAGACTAAAAGAGGAGAATACGAGAGCTATTTTGGGAGCAATGTACCAAATGTAAACAAGGATATACACATGTGTCTGACCATCAGTTGGAAATTGGTTTGTACTTGAATGTCAAACCCTTGTGGCAGTTTGGAAATAATTTAGTGACAGGTTGAGAAACTGTTAAGACCATATTGCTCTTAATCATAAGCAGTTAGAATTTGATGTAATTGCTATATGGACACCAAAATAGTGTGCATGATCTTAGCAGTTTTAAATCACTGTAGAAACAAACCTATAATGCTTCAAATATGCACATACTTCCTATCACAGAGGAAAATATATTTGTAATATAAATGGGTGATTATTTATTATTAAGGTGCCATTAAAAATTTTTTTAGAGCAAACCTTTTGGGCCATAGTCATGAATCGCTAACTAGGAACTACTCTAATAGGAGAAGACAACCATCTAGAGCAGTGGTTCCCAAACTTTTTTGGCCTACTGCCCCCTTTCCAGAAAATATATTACTTAGCCCCCTGGAAATTAATTTTTTAAAAAATTTAATAGCAATTAATAGGAAAGATAAATGCACCTATGGCCATCACTGCCTCCTTGGATCGCTGCAGCACCCACCAGGGGCTGTAGCGCCCACTTTGGGAATCACTGATCTAGAGGAACCATAGCCAAGGAGTAGTGTTTTTGGCAGGGAAGTCAGTTGATTAGAATTAGAGTATAATTAATTGATATATCCTTTCTAGGAATTTGATTTGATTAATGTTCTTAGAGTGTTAGGCACTGTTTATAGAGAATTGAGTCAGGCAATCTGTTTAGGCTTGAATATCACTACTTAAAAGTGCTGCACATTTTGGAGATAGCGTGGTGTAGTGGAAAGAGGACTTCATTGTGAGCTGGGAGTTTCAAGTCCTGGCTTTATTATGAACTTGGGTAAGTCACATTATACCTTGACATTATCAAAACTTCAGAGAACTCATGGAAGATGAAAACTGAAAAAAGGGCATCACAATTTGCATTTAAGAAATCACTTAACTATGGAAAGCACAGTTTCAAGTTGGGAAGTTAGATCACAAGAGATTGAGAATGTGGTAAAGAAGAGTAGGCAGTAGGAGATAGATGAGTCTCTTTAGGCTCTTGGTAATAAAAGGACAGAAAAATATTGGATAATATAGTTTGAGTAAATGGCAGGAACAAGATAGAGTTTCCTAAGGATGTAGTAGACTTGAGCATGCTTGTAGTTAGTGGAGAAAGATTCATTAGTTAGGGGAAAAAATGAAGATGAAAGAATGATTAACTTGGCAGGTTCCTAAAGAAGATGAGAGGATAGGATGGAGAGTAGAGGTAGAGAGATAAATCTAGATAGGGAAAAAGGCCATCCCTTGCACATATATAGGAATAAAGTCTTGCACATATATAGGAATAAAGGTTGTGCTTGGAGGCTTCCAATGATGGAGAATTCACTATTTCCAGAGGCAATCCATTTTGATTCAGGAAAGCTCTAACTGCTGGAGAGTTGTTCTCTAACACAACATGCTGAAATTTCTCTTCATCTTCTACTTGTCTTTCTGCTTTCTGTACAAAAGGAAAAAGATTAGACAAATTTCAAAAACCTTTCACATAACTGCTCCTCAAATATTTTAGTCAATTAATAAGAATTTATTATGTTGCCTACTATGTGCTGGACAGTATGCTAAACCCTGGGAATACAAAGGCAAAAGACAGTACCTGTTGTAAGATTAAAAATTAATATACAATATCCAAGTATTATATTTTTATAAGATTTATTAATAATCACTTGAAGTAGAGGAAAGTGATTGCTTTAGTAAAGAGAAGCTTCCTGGACCACAAACATGGGGGAAGAGAGGAGAGAGGGGTGAAGTTACACAAACTTATCTTCAAAACGTAAGGACACAAGTTGAGGACAAAGGGAAAGGGATTCTGGGAAATGAAGTCCATGGGTGCAAAATTCTATTTACACATTCCCCCTGTGATCTTTTGGGAGACTGGTCACCACAGTGGATCATTTAAAGAAAACAAACTTATAGCGCTAAATATTTTTAATTAAAGGTATATACAATATTGAAGTTTCTAAACGGAAATTACAATAATTTGGGGGATAAAAGGGAAATAAAAGAGAAAAAGAACAAAAACCAATGATTTCTAAATTTACAAAAACCAATTTGGGGGCAGTCTCCTTTGGCATAAGATTATACATTCAAAACAAATGTGTTCGACCCCCCACAGTTCAAATTCACTACATCCCAAAGTTCACTGTGGATCTTATGGTGCAATGTGTGGTTTCTGAGGGCATCTTCATGGCACCTTCTCCAAACAGTTCACATTCTGGATTTGGGGAGTTAGCAAGTTTCTTATCCTAAAATTACTTTCAATAGAATTTAAACTTTTCATTACAGGATAATAATACAATCCCACCTGAGGAGGGTGTTGACAAACACACGGATCACTCAGGGATGCATGGCTAAGTTATGAGGTATATGAATCAATTGGCAAAAGAAAATCAAAAACATCAAAAAAATCCAAATTAAAAAGAAAAAGTAACTTCTGGATGAAATATAAAATATCAAAGTCTTATGTGTAAAAATTCCAAGTTAAGGAGAAATAAACCTGTAACAGGTCCTTGAATCAGGGCCTGATTAAAGTGATTCATGTAACATAGGCCTGTAGTAGCAATTATGTACTTACCCATTCAGCAGCCAGGACTACAGAAAATTTACCACACTATGGAAGAAAGAAAAGAGACTAGATTTTAGCAGCAAATGGGAAACGGCATTCCCTGGTCTGATTTTGCCTTTTCTCTCAGGGATAGGGGAGCCAGGATGGCAGCCAAAGTGAGGTGCTTGGTAAAATGTGGAGCAGGAAGTCCTCCATCTAACATATGTCAAACAGCTGCAACTTTCCAACTCAAGCAAGTTCAAGTCCTCTTGTCTTGGCTCAGAATCTCATCAATCCCACAGGGATTGGTTGGTCTCTTTGACTGTGTGCTCAATTGGCACTATGCAGGATGACTTTGTGCTTCCTTGGCATTGTGCAGTGTTTGTTCCCTTCTCCTGGAATTAGACACAATCATTAAGCAAAGTCCTGTACTTTTAAAACAATCAATGGCACTATTTCCATAGTCTAAAGCTTTTGGGTATACATTGACATTAGGGCTAATGGACATTTTAAACTTACCCTAGTGCAAAATCAAAAAATCAATAATACCGGTAACATGTGCTTTGAGTACAAAAAAATGAGAGAAAAAAGAAAACTCAAATACTGTATTGCACATATAAGGAAAAGAATAATTTAAAAAGCTTTAAAAATCAAATATATATACAATCAATGACACACTGTGTCAGCCAAGGAGAGGTAGAATACAAAGGTTTCTCACCCCCAAATGAGATCCATTTCCATTTTAATTTGACCATGATTCACAGTGTGAGTGCAAATGATTTTCACCAAGTAACAGCTTTATAAAACAGTAGTACAGCAGGTAATGCACATTTATGAAGTACCAAAATCCCCCAAATCATAATAGCCCATTTAAAGACAATAGCAAACAAGCCCACTATTATTAGGATTCACATGAGTTGCTGTGTGACATTAAAAAAAACAAAAACAAAAACAAAAAAACCCTTGAAGCTCCTGGATACTTGTCACAAGTTTTACAGATCTAGTCAATCTTTCAACTTTGGCTGAGATATTTTTAACAAAGTCTATTACTGCCATTGTTCCAAAATTTGGCAGAGGAACCCAGAAAAAAACACCACAAACCTCTGTACTGCTTATGAAAACCTTTTGGGTCTAAAGCATCACCAAGAATTTAGATCATTCTGACGGAAGGGTAGAGTAAAGCTGAAGAGTTACAAATATAAAAACCCATTCAGAAGCTACTGGGCTTCCCAGGAAAATCCTTCCCCCCTCCTGGATGAGATTATAACCCATTACGGGGTAACCAATCCCCTTTTTGAGGACCTGCTCCCTCTGGTATGAGACTGTAACAGTGTAAAAGACTCATCTCCAATATGTCCCATCCATTTCAATGTGGAACCAAGTACTAAATAGTGAAAATCACTTCAGATGTCTCACCCATTACATTTTTAATAAATGCAGAGATGGGGAATACAACAGAGCTATAGCACTTCACTTTGACTACTAAATGGACCCTTACCTCTTATTACAAACAATTCAAAGGCAGGCAAATGATCGGGCAAAGATAGGGACACTTCTATATATCTGAAAATCACTTCTGAATACCCCTTAAAATCAATTTAAAATTTAGCTCATTAAATTCTCCAAAGGTCGAATACAGGTTGAAACCAGTTTGATGTAGTTCATCCATCATCATCTATATGAAAATTAACAAAGGCAAAAAGGAACAAAAGGCTGTTAAGGCATCATGTCACCTTGATGAATCTGGTGGCAAACCCATCATCCATAAGGACTTATGCTTTTGCCACTGAAAATGATTTGTACGAGTTGTTTATGGACTTTTACAATGGTATGTTCTCTAGGACAGTCATAGAGGAGTTACAAATAAAGACAATGTAACAGAACATATAATTCCGCCAAGGATGGTCCCAAGCCTGGCTGAAAAAGGAGGAGGGTTGGGCGTGAGGCTAACAACCTCACCCCGTAAAAATCTCACTTGCTACAGAAACTGCAACCTCATTAAACCAACAAAACCAACGATCGCCTAGTCTGGAAGGTTGCTCTCCAACAGGGTCCATGACGCGTGCTGGCAAAAGCCAACAAACTCCAGGTCTTTGTTAACAGATGCCTACATCACATCTTGAACATCAGATGGCCTGAAAGGATCTCCAATACCAGACTCTGGGAGGGAACAATTCAGTGTCCCGTCAGTCAGGACACTATGAGAATCGGAGGACAGCATTGCCGGACAAGCACTGAGCTGGAACCCACCAGGGAGGAGGAAAGTAGGAAGGCCAAAACAGACCTGGCAAAGATATGCCGAAAATGAAACAAAGACTGTCAGAATGACATGAGCCCAGTTGGGGAAAGTTGCCCAGAACAGAGTCCGTTGGCGTGAGATGGTTGCGGCCCTATGCTCCTCTGGGAATCAATAGGAATAATAATAATAATAACAGAACATATAGCTAATAACCAAAACAAAGTAGCTTAAAATTATTCAGTGTAACAGATGATATTAGATTAGATTATTATGTGAATTTAACAAACAAAATTAAATTTTAAAGCAAACACGTAGGTAATACAATAAGTGTGACAGGATTCAGGCATTGAATTCAAGAGTCCTTTTCTCCAATTCCAATAAAGACTTATTCACTATTTGGAGGGGAACAAAATTGAAAGAGTTAACATCAATAAAACAATGGAGTCTGAAAAGGTTTAAAATTTACCTCCAGATTTCATTAAGGTTCCTTCCCCTCCCCAGAATCATCATCTATTTAGATTCCTTTGTTCACACTTCTGGATTTCACCATACAGGGAAGGGGCATAGTGTGAATGAATCCCATATTGGATGTTTTGCAGAAACTGGGCAGGCCAAAATGACAAGGAGGTGTAGGGAGATGAATCTCTTCCCTGAATTGCAAGAGTACCCCAGCTAATCGCAAGGACCAGTGCACCAAGGAACAGTAGGAAGAAAAGACATCCTAAAACTGGGAGCCATGTGAGCTTGATAAGGCTCTCTGGAAATAGGAACTGTTTGAGATAGGCAGAAAACTGGGCCATGCTTATAATCTCTACTTCCTGTCTGTAGGTGGTGTTACCCTGGTATGCACTGGCTAGGAGTGAAAACCTCACAAGGAATGTTTGGGAGAATAATTCTGACCCATCCCCTCCTCCTTAAAGGCAAAAACACCAGGGAGAACAATAGGGTATTTGAATATAAAATACAGGTTTCCCCTGATGTTTTGGGTCAGGAGAAAAAGAAAAAAATATTAGAAGCTTATTTAAAAAAATTTTTTTGGCTTGAAATCCACTGACTTGGTATGTGCCCCCATTGTGAAAAACCCTCAGTGGCAATGCTTTCAGCCAGGAGCCCAGGGTCAGCTTTTAAAATACTGCTTGGAAGCTAGAAGGGGGTGGGGGTTGGATAATGAAAGGGATTGGGATTTCACCCAGCAGACCAAGAAGGCATTTCCAAACAGCTCTCAGACCTCCCAGCACACTGTAGCAGTAGCTCAGCTTCCAAGGACAGGCAGGAGCTAGAATGGTAGCAGGCCAGGAGAATGCAGGGTGCATGGAGAGACACGGCAACTGGGCTCTTGTCTCTTGTTGTGGGCAGAGCCCTAACACCTGGAAAAACTTACTGTCTTTACTGAAAGGCTTTCTTTAAAAAAATTTTTTTTCAAGGATTCTATCTTTTCTTGGTTCACCAGAAATTTAAGATTAAAAATTAATATCTAATACTCCAAGTATTATATTTTTATAAGATTTATTAATAATAACTTGAAGTAGAGGAAAGTGATAACCTTAATAAAGAGAAGCTTCCTGGACTGCACATGTGGGAGAAGAGAGGAGAGAGGGACAGAGTTACATAAACATCTTCAAAAGGTAAAGACCCAACATGGGGATGAAGGGAAAGGGATTCTGGGAAATGAAGTCCAGGAGTACAAAATTCTATTTACACATTGTCTTAGAGGAGCTTACAATAGAATGGGGAATTTGGAGGCTATTAGTTGATCTTTTCCTAAGTCTTTTCTTTTTCAAGATTAAACCTATCTAATTCCTTTGAGCAATACTAGTGTGGCCTGGTCTTCAGACTTACTATTGTGCAATAGAAGGGCAGTAATGCATTGCTAAACCAGTTAATCCGGAAAAAAAAAAAAACCAAACCATTTCTTAAGTGTCTACTATATATCAGATATTGCGCTAATCACTAGAGATACAAAAAGAAATAAAAAACAGTTTCTGCCCTCAGGGAGCTCACAATCTAATTGGGGAGACAAGTAAATAACTATTTAGCAACTGGTTCTCCCAAAAAAAAACCCCAAAACCCAAATCATATACATAGGACACATTCTTAAATTCAATCTGCATTATTAACATTTCCTCCATCATTTTCTCAAGTCTACACAATCAACCGAACAAAAACAATAAACCCTGCTTTGTATCGTTTGTCAATTTCTCTTCTTTCTTTCTTTCTTTCTTTCTTCCTTCCTTCCTTCCTTCCTTCCTTCCTTCCTTCCTTCCTTCCTTTCTTTCTTTCTTTCTTTCTTTCTTTCTTTCTTTCTTTCTTCCTTCCTTCCTTCCTTCCTTTCTTCCTTCCATCCTTTCTTCCTTCCTTCAATTTGGGATCTAGCAACCCCAAATTTAGTTAGCTTGAAAGCTGGAGACCCCAAGTTTATCCCTGTTCCCATGAGAATTCACCTCAAAGGGAATCTCAGACTACCATTTCAGACTGAATAATAGACCCTAAAATAAATTATAATCCCAGTTAGGTGGGGCTAAGCAAATGCTAAATACTCTTTTTGTCTTAGTTGTCTTCCCCATTGCATCAGAGATCCTTCCCAAGATGTCCAACCCCTGGGCATCCTTTTAGTGTCCATTGTAAGTAGTCTACTCCTTGACACCCTGGCCTCAATTCCTTTCCCAAACCTGATTGTATCCTGTTGTAAGGGATAAAAATGGGAATTATAAAAGATTATGGTTGGACTGGATATTAAAGTTGGTCACCAGGGATTGATTACGATTCCAAATAAGAGGGCCAAGTCAGGATGACTTTTATGGTGGCTTATTTATACTCAGGAAGGTTGAAGGTGGGGAAAATGAGAGAGAGAGAGAAACTCTGGCCCAGACCAGGTAGGGATGCAGAGGCCCCAGCAGAAGGGACACAGAGGTTAATTAAACAAGGCTTCTAGCCACAAGGCCTCCTCTAAGAAGAAAGGCCTCCTTGAGGCTAGAGCCTCTAGAAATGCCAAGGGAAGAGAAAGAGAGTCAGCCCAACTTACCCACATGACAATTCAAAGGGAAGCAGTCTGAGGTCTCACCTGAGCTCCTTCAACATCAAATTCAAAGCACCAAAAGCCCTTCACAGGAAGTTACCATCATATTTAAAAGATAGCATCTTTCATCACTTCCTGCATCTACCTCCAGTTTCACATGGACAAATAGCATCCTCAGCACTGTTTTGGACTGCCCAAGGTACAGTCACTTGTTTTTGATTTGTCACTATCACAAGTGGGTCACAGACCTCCCCCTCCCCACTTAATTCTAAGTTGGGTGGGGTGACATTATTTCTGGTGGCTAAAGTCTAAAGCATGAATGAGGGTGAGCTAACTCCATATACGCAGTCAGTATAGTTTGAACACTCCCATTTCTTTGTAACCACGGTAATGTCAATCAATCATATTTCCCTGATCCTCAGTTCCTCTAAAAAATATATAAGTTCCCCAAATTCTTTTGTTCCTCAGAGCTATCATCTTGCTTAGTGATTTCTCCCATAGGTTGGTACCCAGAGTAGCCAGAGCATTAGGCTCTGTGTGGATTTCGAGTACAACTCTGTGTGGAGGCCTAAGGATTGTACCATATTCCTCTCCTGATTTAAGATGTGTTTTTTTTCTGACTATTTAATAGTTCTGTGTTTTTTTTTCCAGTTTAACAATATGAATAAGCAATTTTCAGATGAAGAAATCAAAGCTATCAATAATCACAGTAGGAACATATCCCTACTACTCATCTACTGACTCAGAAAACCACAAATTAACATTATCTCAGCTGTGTTATATTTTTATTTATTTTACCAAACATTTCCCAATTGTATTTTAATCTGGTTGTAGCTGATCTTGGGAGTTCTGAGGGTTCCTTGGGGCCTAGGAGCCAGGGATTTGATGCCACTACTGAAGAGCATAATAAAATGCACCTCCCCTACCATCACTTCAGCTTTCTCACCTCTCTCATGGACCTTGTTCTTTTCCCCCTCTCCTTGTACCTGCCTTGGCATCCTGCATACTTTGCTAGTGAACAAGGACTGCTCTTTAATTCAATCAATTGATTCTAAAGTATTTATTTCTTGCTTTAACCAAAAACAACAACAAAACACCTTTCTTCTATTGCCTCCCTAGAGCTTGAATGATACATTAAGGAAGTCAGCCATTAGGAGACTGGAATATCCTTGAGCAAGTGGACCAGTCACATTTTTGTGTCAGCTCTTCCCCAATCCTAGAAAGTTCTCCCTCCTCATTTCTGCAGATCAGTAGGAGGAGTTTCAACAGGGAGTGACTATGCCGCTACCTCACCTCATAAGTCAGTTAGTAAGCTTTTTTTAAGCAACTACGGTGGAGAGGGCACTGTACACTAAGTGCTGGGGATTCAGAGAAAGGCCAAAAATAGTCCCCACTCTCAAGGAGCTCTTAGTCTAATGGAGGAGCTGACTTAAAAACGAGTCTGCACAAACTAAACACAGGATAAATTTAAAAAATAATTGACAATAACAAATAATTAACAAAGTAGAATTAAGAGGGGTTGGGAAAGGCTTCCTGTAGAAGATGGGATTTTAATGGAGATTTGAAGAAAGCCAAGGAAACTAGGAGATAGAGATGAAGAATGAGAGCAATCCAGATATGGGGAAGAGCCAGTGAAAATGCCCAGTGATGAAACACAGCTGTCTTATTTGTGTCACTAGATCAAAGAGGTCATGATAAGAAATAAGATGTAAGAAGGCTGGAAAAGTGAGGAGTGGGACTAGAGTATGAGAGACTTTAAATGCCAGAGGATTTTGTATTTGTTTCTGGAGTATTGTAATAGGGAACCACTTGTGAAAAGAGAATTAGACTCTCCACATTTATTTTTAACGTAATCAATCAGCAACTTTTAATTTAATCAATCAGGAATTTGAAATGCCCCTACTTAGCACTTACTAGTTCACACCTCCAAAGGCCACAAGCAATGACCCCCACCCCACTCCCAACTCCCTCCCCCACCCCCCTCAATGTTAGGCAAATTGGGAGGCTATGATTGGTTCCCAAGAAGTGGGGGAGCAACAGGAAGTGACATTGAGAAAACTGCTTTTAAAAGGCCAGCCCAAGCATTCATTCACTCACTCTGTATTGGTGAGCCTGGCTAAAGGGACTCTTGGAGGTGGTCACTTTGTCCTAGATTCCTCCTTTATTGGAGCTTTCTACACTGGAGAGACTTGCTGGGTGAGTGACTCGGTCTGAAAGAAGAGGCTTGCGGATTCCTGGCTGAAGATGCCACCAGGACTTCCACATGGAGATCTGGGACTTGAGGGAGTCCTTGCCTGGGGCTGAGCCAGATTTCACCAGATCAGCACTTAGGCTGGTAGGCTAGAAAAGGCTCTGTCTCCTTCCTACATTTCCCACTTTCAATATCTCTACCTTGTTATAAATAAAAGCTGCTAACAGTCATTTTCAACTTAAGGGCTAATATTTTATAAATGGCGACCACAACTTCACTTTTATAATTCTCATATTGAGTCAGATCTAATTTTAATTCTTACACACTGAAGTTTATTAAGTAGGCAGAGTGACAAGATCAGACCTTCACTTTAGGACAATCACTTTGGTACATTAAGTGGAGAATGGGGTGGGGAAAGCATAGAAGGTAGACCAACCTGAATGCTATTTCAACAATTCAGGCATAAGGAGACGAGGGCCTATACCAGGTTTGTGGCAGTGTCAGAAAAGAGAAGGGGACATATTTGAGAGAAATATTACTAAGGTGAAAGTGACAGCCCTAGAAGCAATTTGAATATGGGTAGTGAAAGATAGCTTGTAAGCCTGGGGGACTTGGTGAATGGAGGTACCCCCCCCACAATAATAGGGAAGTTTGTGCAAAAAGTTAATGGATTTAGTTTGGGGTATGTTGTCTTTAAGATGTCTAATGGAAAGAGCAGTTAGGGGTTCAGTGGGCAGAAAGCCAGGCCTAGAAAAGGAAGGTCCTGAGTTCAAATGTGACCTCAAATACTTTCCGGCTATGTGATCCTGGGCAAGTTACTTATCCTCAATTACCTAGCCCTTACTGATGTTCTATCTTGTAATTAATACTTAGTACTGATTCTAAGACAGAAGGTAAAAGTTTTAAAAAAAAAAAGATGTCTACTGGAATCAAATTTGAGATTTCTGGAAGGCAGATCAGCAGAAAGGATAATGCTGGATAAATAAACTTGAGAATCATTGACATAGATATAGTAATTGAACCCACTGGGATCTGATTATCACCAAGCAAAATAGTGTATTAACAGTAGAGAGGAGGGCCAATGACAGAGCCCTGTGGCACACAAAATAAAAAATAAGTGGTTCTTATGGTATCATAGACAAAGACCTTGAAGATATTTATTTATTCCAACTCACCCAATTCACGAATGAAGAAACCAAGGTAGACAAAAATTAAATTCAAAGTTTTGGTTACTCTCCATTACAACAGTCAAATGTGAACCATGATAGTTCAACCTAATTCTCTTATTCATTATAGGAGCAATTAATCAATCAATTTTGTGCAGACTATTTGCCAGATATGAAGAGTACTGACCCAAGAGGGTGGAGATCTGGATCCTGTTCCTGGTTTTGCCACCAACTAGCTCTGTGATTTAAGTCAAATCACTTCATATAAATCTCAGTTTCTTCATATGTAAAATGAGGGGATTAGAGAAAATCAGTCATCAGAACAGGAAATGCAGCCCTATCATTTCATCACTAGACATTCTGAAGCCCTTTTGATCCTTGTATCAGTTTCTCAATTGACTCAAGATCCAAAGAGAATGGAAAAAATATAAAAGTTTCTTGAATGAATGCAGTAGGGTACAATGGAAAGAATGCTGAGTTTAGAATCAGATGACTTGGGTTCAATATTTAATATTACCTGTAAGAATTAGGGTCATTTCGGTCTTTCTGAGCTCATTTATAAAATGAAGACTCAGTTGTGGATGCACAGAATACTCTGAACTAGGAAGTAGTTGCCTCCCTGAAGATCAACCTGCAAGTCCAAGTAGGGTTTAGATTCTTTTTTTTTTTTTAAACTCTTACCTTCCATCTTAGAATCAATATAGTGTATTGGTTCCAAGGCAGAAGAATGGTAAGGGCCAGGCAATGGGGGTTAAGTGACTTGCCCTGGATCTCACATTTAGGAACCAGGTTAGATTCTAGCTATTTAAAGTACTCCATTAAACTTTGAAGTGCCATATAAATGAGTTACTATGTTTGTTATAAAATATGAGAAATGGAAGGTGTCCTGATATCAGGAGGTTTCCTGGTCAAAAGGAGGAGCTAGAAAAGATTGGCAGAAAAAAGTAGAATAGTTAGAAGAGATGGAAAAAGAGAAGTGATGGTCCTGAGAAAAGAAGAAAATATAAGAAAGACTGGGCTAAAAGATATGGGGTGTGGTGTGAGACGTGCTGATTGGTCAGGTGTATGGGAAGAATAGCTAAGGTAGGACCTGGAGGAAGAGAAAGGGCACTGGTATTGAGAAAACCTTGTTTGGGATGTGGATATTGGAGGGAATGAGACATTCCAGTAGGTCCCCTATGCAGAATTTAGGGGAATATATATAGAAGAGAATACACGAGATGAGGAAATCTGGATGAGAAGGAGATCTGGAAGAGAATACAAAAGTTGAGATATCTGGAAAGGCTATAACTAAGAATTAATGCTCAAGAAAAAATTTAACCGGGAACCGACAATTCATCCCTTGTGTAGTCACATTGGAAGACAGGATGGTCTGTACACCCAGAGTGTCACCTGAATTCCCAGGACACAGCTGAAGGTCGCTGATACACCTAGCATCTGAGAAGAGGCAGAGGAGAGATGGCAGGCAGGAAGGCATAAGGACAGCAGATACCAAGAGGAGGATTCCACGACATTAGGACCCTGGAAGGAGTGGCTTAGAAAAGGTGAAAAAGTGCCAGGCCATTGCGAGGTAGAAGCATCCTATATTGATGGCACAGCCGTGTTGATACCCCCCCCCCTTTTGGGGTATATCAGTATTCCATGCTAATCAGGGCTCAGGGAAGGAAAGGTGGGATCTTGCCCACACAGGTAAAATCGGATAGGAGATTTGGAGATGAATAGTTGGCAGAGAAGGATGTTAAAGGAAGACGAGACCTAAAAAATGGGGGGGGGGCTGTTTTGGGGTTAAGGATGAAGTGAGGTTGGAGCGGTCCCGAGGAAAGAGGGAGGGGGCAGAGAGCTAAGTCTGGGCGGAGCAGATGGCAGAGGGAGGGATAAGAGAAGCTTGGGCTGGGCTGTCCAGGGCTGTACTATTGGGAGTCCAGCCTCGTCATTGGGAGCGGTAAGGATACCCTCAGGCTGCTGGCACTGCCCGGGAACCGCCCGTGCAGACGGAGGCCAAGGGCAGGAGACACAGAGTTACCCGGGTCCTCGTCCATGAAGAGGCCGAATAGAGGAGCTTGCTGCTGCTGCTGCCGGGCGTCCCGCCGAGCGCACTATGCTCCTTATTGCTCCGGGGACGGTACCCCGGCCCCGGCCCCGGCATCGCGTCCGCAGCGGGAGCGAGAGGTGAGAGCCCAGAACTGGAGCTGGGCGGCGGCTGCCGAGAAGGAAGAGGAGGCAGCGGCGGCGGCAGCGGCGGCGGCAGCCCCACAGCGGAAAAAGTGAGTGCTGTGGCACGGGAGAAAGGAAGGCCAGGAGGCCGAGGGGCTCGAGGTTAGGGTGATGGCGCAAGGCTTGGACCGCGATGGAGAGCTGGGTCCGCTCCCGGGTGGGAATGGGGGCGCCGATTTGGAAGCGCCTACGGAGAGAGGAGGAGAGGACAGACTGGTGGGAACGAGAGCGGAGGGATGATGAACCAGGGGGAGATGCTGAGCGCCGAGGTTGAGCAGCCCGCGGAGTCGGAGGAGATGTCGGAGGTGGCAGGATTTGTGCAGGGTTTGACCCTGGGCGAGATTAGCCTCCGTCTTCAGCCTTCAGCTGATGAGCCTGGCCGGAGGGGCAAGGCTGAGGTTGAACAGAGGAGTGGAAAGATGCCCGGGGAAAAGAGTGGCGAGGCAAGGTGGGGCACGTGGGATGGAGGTACTCAGTGTGAAAGATCGAAAATGTATGGGTGGAAAGTGTTGAAAGAGTGGAGCTTTCTCTTGCTTTCCTTCCCTTTTGGAATTTCTGGGGTGAGAACAATAGTCCCCCTTTGGGTACCGAGGCTTCTTTTCACCAGTGTCCGTGGGAAGAAGAGCAAATTGAGCTAGCGCCAAGCCCGAGTCTGCTAGCTGGCAGGGAGACTGGTGCACAAAACGTACCAGTTAATCCTAACGCTTCTGTTGCTCTTTGTTCCAACGTGGGTTCTTGTTAGGCGGATCCCTTCTGTGGGCACTAACGGAGGTTCCAAGAAGAGCCGCCTTGCTTGTAGAGATTATTGCCTCTTGCTCACTAAGCATTTCTTTCTATAAAAAGGAATGCCACCTATTTCCGTTATCAACCAGGATAATTGACTTCTAGGCCCAGCTCTACCTTTAGCTATGGAGGCTTGGACAAGTCACTTTCTTAATCTTGAAAAGTAAGAAGTTGGGCCAGATAACTTCAGCTGTCTTTTCCTGATCTAAATCTCTATGACTAAATATTTACTAGACATTTAACCTGTTCTCATTCCTTTGACCTTCTCATAAACTGTGCAGCCCAATCTAGCCACAACACTCTAGACTCTTTTATCCTTTACTTTGTACTTTTAAACTGTCATTGCCGTCCTTTTTCCAAGTGAAAGAACTGCCTTTCCAGGAAGGCAGAAGGTTGAAGGTTTGCTTGAAAAGACGCAAGTGTATATTTTAAAAACCCTTCAATTTTTTACTAAGAAAGTATTACGTGAAGCAAATGGATTAAAAAAAAAATTATCCTAAGTATACTTTCTGAGATGACTTTTTTTTTTTACTTTTACATGAATTTAAAATTCTTCGACTAGGTTACAATTGAAAGCAAAAATTAATTGATAATTTGAAATATATACATATTTAATGTTGTACATATTCCATATAATCCTATACATAGGATAATTCCTGGAATTTTAAATTTTAAAATTTTTTAAAATTCCTTTTTAAAAATCTCAAGAAATTGATAGATAAAAATTCATGGAATCTGGCATCAAAAACTGGGGTTCAAATTCAAACTCCGCCACTAACTAACCTTGGGCAAGTCACTGCCTTTCTGGGTCTATTTCCCTACCTGTAAAATTGAGGAGTTGGAACAGATGCTCTCCAAATTCCCTTTTGCTTTTAGCTCCTTTCATGGGAGTCAGTGTGGATGGGGGGGGGGGGGGGGAGTGTGATGAATTTGGAATTAGAGTATCTGAGTTCAAATCTTTTCTCCACCATTTAACCTCTGTGAGACCTTGGACAAATAAATCACTAGTCATCAGTTTCTTCGTATGTAAAAGGAATGGGGTTTAACTAAGTGAATATATATTTAAAATATAGTAAACATTTTTTCTGTCTTGGAATCGATATTAAATATTAATTCCATGACAGATCTATAAGGGCTAGGCAATTGGAGTTAAGTGACTTGCCTGGGGTCACACAACTAGGAAGTATGTGAGGCCAGATTTGAACAGAGATCCTCCCAACTCCAGGCCTGGAGCCCTACTTAGCTACCCCAGTTAAATGACTTCTAATGTCCCTTCTGATTCTAAATCAACAATTCTTTGAACTAGTTTAGTTATTAATATTTCTAGTTCTTTTAGTAGCAAGCACATGACAGAGCTAAGCTCCTCACCTATAAATCTTATATTCTCTAATATGTCATTGTAAAGATAAAGCAAAGACTTGAAATGACTATTTCTTCCTCAGCAGTTACTTTCTCCAACAGAATTTAAACACATTCCTGTTTATGAACTATAGACATATTTTTTCACATATATGAACCACAAATATATCTACAAAGAGATTGGTTGACATGATAACCGATTGTTAGAGCTAAATAGGAACTAAGAGAACATCTAGAAGTTCAGCTCTCTCGTTTTATAGATGAGGAAATTAAGATATACAACATAGCCATGAATTGACTTCTTCACGGGCACACTGGTAGGACTAGAAATCAATCAATCCGTCTCTGAGCATTTTATTAAGCAGTTACTATGTGTCTGGTGCTTGACTTCAAATCCGGTGTTTTTTCATGGATCCGTTTGGTTTAATATCACAGGAAATCCACAATTAAAAGTTTTAGAGATTTCACTGAGGACTGTTACTCCATCCTTGAATTGAAATAGATCTTGAGAAATATGCACAGGACTATTAAAATCCAAATGTTTCCAAAATACAAAAAGGCATTAATAGTTTGTGCTTTTTTTTTTTTAACCCATGCCTTGTTAGAATCAATACTAAATATGATTCTCAGTCAGAAGAATGGTTAAAGGTTAGACAGTTGGAGTTAAATGACTTGCCCACTGGGGTCATATAGCTAGAAAGTATCTGAGATTTGAACTCAAGTCTTCTTGACTGGGACATATCTTTTACTATTTTTTAATTAAAATTTTTTTAGAAAATTTTTCATAGTTACATGATTCATGTTCTTTCCCTTCCCCGCAAAATCCCCCGTAGCTGACGCACAATTCTACTGGGTTTTACATGTATCATTGATCACAACTTATTTCCATATTATTGATAGTTGCACTGGGGTAGTCCATACCTTTTACTATTTAGTGAATTACTACTACAGGGGCTAAATGACTCAGTGAATGGATCTCTGGGCCTGGAATCAAGGAGACCTAAGTTTAGATTTGGGGGCAGACACTCAATTGACCCTGGGCAAGTCACTTAACCTCTATCTGTCTCAGTTTCCTTATCTGTTAAATAAGGATAATAATAGCACCTACCTCAAACTTGTTGCAAGGATCAAGTGAAATAATATCTGTATAATCCTACTTCATAGTAGACACTTAGAAAATGTTTGTTCCCTTTCTTTTTATTCTTTTTTTAAAAACCCTTCCTTTCTGTTTTAGGATCAGTTCTATAACAGAAGAGTGGCAATGGTTGGGCAATCAGGATTATATTGGATGTAATCTGTGCCTGGAGTAACACAGCTAGGAAATGTCTGAGCCCACATTCAAACCCAGGTTCTCCCCATCCAGGCTTGATGTTCTATCTACTGTGCTTCCTTTGCCTCCTTCCTTTCTTCTTGAATGTTTAAATCTAGTCTTTAAAAGGAAGAGTAATACAGATTATTCACACTAAGAGATTATTTTTAAAAATTTACATGAACATTTTGAATGATTATATGATGTGTATAAGGAGCAGATTTACTTTTCTATTTATTAGGCTAGCATTAAAAATCTCATCTCTTTATGGAACAGCTGATAGCCCCAGCAGTCTCCAAGAGGAAGCCAGTGTAGGAGTAAAAATTTGACCTGAATAATCCACAGATTCACACTAGGGGGGGGAGGGAAAGTATCGAAGAATTTCCATCCTTTCAGACACTCTTGGATCTACCCTGAGCGATGAATTGAGAAGACATGTTGTTGTGATGGGCTGCTCACAGAAACCCCAGTTGTATTGGTGACTTAAAGTGGACCAGATGGGAGCTAAAAGTCCATTCTGGTCTCCAACCAGAACCACATGTAGAATCATAGAACGTGAGAACAGGAAAAGGACTTCAGCCATCACTTAGCCTTCTTGACCTTCTCATTTTATCAAGGAGGCTAAAAAGGCCCAGAGAGGTGAATGAACTACTCTAGAATCACTCGGCTCATTTGTTGTTAGTAGGGTGAGGACTAGAACTTTATCTTCTTCTTAACTTTCTTCTCATTCTACCACCCTCCTTACCAGGGCTTTTACTATGGGCATGTGGGTATCCCGGAGAACCTGCTGCATTCTTTTAAGACCATATTTCACAATGATTCATCTTCTCCAGCTTTCTATCTTCAAGAACATTTCCCTCCCCCTCCTTCCCCGTTTTGTTCCTAAAGAAGAAAGGAGAAAATATATTTCCTTCCTTTCTTTACAGAGAGAGGGCTCTATTGTTGTACATCGAATTGCATCGACTGCCAGACTCGTGTTGGTTTTGCTGAACTGCCTTTTTGGGGGGTTTCTTTGTTACTATGGCTAACTCACTGGATAGGGTAGTATAGAAAGATATTTTCGGAAATGAAGATGATGTACAAAATGAAAGATACCAAATTTTTTTAAAACCTGAATTCTGGATTTATTTTATTTTTTAAGTTTGAGGAAAATGCCATGTTTGTGAATTAGCTCCATCCATCTCAAAGGTTACCAGCTCTAGAATATTGAGTTCTGTAACCTAAAACTACAGTTCTTTAAATTCTTTTAGTTTAATTTAATTTTAATTTAATTCTTTAAATTCTAGTGATTAAAAAAACCAAGACCCCAAAAAACTTGTTTCAAGGTCAATGCAGGGAAATTCATGTGATATAAAAAGACAGATTCTGAAGGCATATAACCCCCTTTTTTCATGACCCTGAAAAAGAAGCATTGGGTGCCCTCTTTGCACATTCACCATAAAAGTTCAAGACAACAGTCAACACGGGAGTGTGCAAAAGGTAGAAGGATGCCGAATTTTCAAATGAGTGAAAAAATGAGGGCATTTCATGCTTCAAGAGAGAATCTGGGACAACTTTCAGACAAGAGACAAAGAAGTATAGCAAACCATTACACACACACACACACACACACACACACACACACACACACACACACTCGCAGAAGAGGGACCAAACGTGTGTGAAGCACATTTTCACACTTAATCAGACACCCATTCCAACTCCAGCTCAGGGAAGCAGAAGTTAAAGCCGAACAAAAATGATCACAATAAATGCTGCTGCACACAGGATGCAAACAGAAACGATAACATATTTTAGCAACATCTTAATTACTAAAAATATTGTTGCATATTCCATCTGTTGAAGTCCATATTGCTAGGTAAACCTTAACTCCCAAACCTCAAAGTATTCTGCTTGGAATTCATAACCTTAATATTAATGTGGAGAATCATTCCCAGCTGAATTGATTTTAGAAGGAAACAGACAAATGACCTTGGTAGTGATTAAATGGACTTTCTTTGAAGAACATGCCTAGTGTGATGGGCACAATGATTTAACGACACAGTGCTGCTTCTCATTCCTTTAATTTCATCACGAATTCAATGCAATTTAATTCAGCAAACGTCTATTTGGTGCTCTTTTGGTGCATTTGCTATGTGCTGGGGATACAAAGACAAAACTAAAATAATTCCCTGCCCTTGAGAAGCTTACATTCTTCTAAGGGGAACACATGTAAATGTACACATATATTTATGTATGTACTATACATGTGTACATATATAAATTTTATGTGCACATATATACACATGTGTAAAGATATACAGACATGTACTTGTGTGTATAGTGTGTGGTTAAAAATTTGAACTGATTTTTAACAAACTTTATAAATATATTTGGATATTAATTTTTCATCTTACAATAGATACATATAAATATGTGTATATATACATAAATTGTATATGTGTTTGTGTGTATCTATTTACCCCTCTCTCTTGTTCTCTCTCTTTCCTCTCCTTTGTTCTCTTTCTCTCTCATTCTCTGTCTCTGTTTCTCTCTCCATTATATTTAGCCCAAGTCTTTTCCCTGAGCTTTAGACTTCCCTCACCAATTGTCTGTCAGACATTTTGAACTGAATGTCTTTGTTTCAAACTCAACATGTCCAAAATTAATTCATTATTCTTTTCCCATAAACCACCAATCTTGTGCACGTTTCTGTTTTCATCAAGGACACCCTCATCCATTTGGTTACTGAGGTTTGTGACCTGCAATATATTGCAAGATTTCTTCTTTTGACTTTATGACAGAAGGAAAAAGGGGTCAGTGGCAACAAGTACTCTTTGATCCAATGACGCTTGGCTTCCTTCCTGTTCCAAGAACAAGACACCCAGTCTTCTGGCTCTGGCCATTTTCTCTGGCTGTCCCCATGCTTGGAGTACTCTCAACTATGGCTACTAATTTCCATGGCTTCCATTAAGTCCCAACTAAAATTCTTTCTTCAACAGGAAGCCTTTCCCAACCTCCTTAGTTCTAGTGCCTCCCTTCTTAATTATTTTTTGGCTTCTCTTCTAAATAGCTTATTTATACATATTTATTTGCTTTTAGTCTCCCTTTTAGATTGTGAACTCCTTGAGGGGATGGATTGTCATTTATTTCCTTTTGTATCCTTAGTATGGTGCCTAGCACAGAGTAGGTATTTAATAAATGACTATTGACTGATATCTTCCCTCAGTTTTCCTGAAGGGGTTATTGGGTGGAATTCTTCTCAAATGCCATCAGACTGAGCCCACACCAGTTATATTCTCCCCATTTTTAGGTGCCAGTGGCTTCATTTAATAGCTTGTTATTAATTAGCTTTTACAGAGGTATAGTTATTTGGAAGATATAACAAAATATATACATTTTGTAAGATTAAAAATTAATATCCAAATACTCCAAATATTACATTTAATAAGATTTATTAATAATAACTAAAATAAAAAACTAGAGTAAAAAGGGGCTAATCAAGCTGCAGTAGCGAGAGAAGAGAAGAGCGAGGGTGGGGGTTACACACAACTCTATACAAACAACGTAAGCATGCAACTTGGAGAGGAAATAAGAAAGTGATGCTGGGAGTTAAAGTCCAAGGATTTGAGATTTCCTAATTGCGCAATTTCCTCTCAGTACTTCAGGAGAAAGATCCTCGTATGTAAAGGTTGGAAGCATGGAGTGACTCATATGTAGTGGTATGTCTCTCCCATTGGGTAGCCTATTCCATATATATATTCCTATACAGGAAGGCTTAACTGTGTGGCTACAGATAGCATGAGAAATTCTTTTTGCTGCATCAAACCACCCTCCCCAATTTTGTCCCAGGGTCCTCTAGCCTGAATCCTGACAAGCAGTTCAGTCTATCCTTTTTAAATTTTTTTTAAACCTTACCTTCCATCTTAGAATCAATATTGTGTGTTGGTTCCAAGGCAGAAAAACAATAAAGGCTAAGCATCGGGAGTCAGGATCATTTGAACCCAGGATCTTCCATGTCTAGGTCTAGCTCTCAATCCACTAACCTAGCTGCTCCCCCAGTCCATCTTTTTAAGGAGTTATTCAGCTCAACAATTCAGAACAATCCCATCTCTTTCAGTTCACCCCACCTTTAAAATCCTTACCCTCTGTCTTAGTATCAGTTCTAAGACAAAAGAGCAAGAAGGGCTAGATAATCAGGACCAAGTGACTTGCCAAGGGTCACACAGCTAGGAAGTGTCTGAGGCCACACTTGAACCCAGGACCCTCCAGTCTCCAGACTTGGTGCTCTATCCATTGTGCTACTTTAGCTGCCCCCCCCCCCCCGCCCACTTTCTTTGGAGTCTTTGGTGGTTACGATTTGAGTAGAAACTCAGTGATCTAAAAGAAAGATTCTCCTCTATAGACTGGTGTTAACATTTGTTAAGGGGCAGCTAAGTGGCACAGTAGGAAGAGTGCTGGGCCTGGCGTTCAAAAGACTAATTTTTCCCATGTTTAAATCTGGCCTCAGACACTACCTGTATGATACTGAACAAGTCACTTAACTCTGCCTCAGTTTCCTCATCTGTCAAATGAACCGGAGAAGGAAATAACAAACCACTCCAGTATCTTTGCCAAGAAAACCCCAGATGGAGACATAACAAATCAGATATGTCTGAAACAAATGAATGATAAAAAACCACCATGATTCCAGTTTGCCTCAGTTTCCTCATCTGTCAAATGAGCTGGAGATGGAAATGGTGAACCGCTCCAGCATCTCTGCCAAGAAAACCCTAAATGGGGTCACGGAGAGTTGGGTGTGATTGAAATGGACTGAATAGGAGCATTTGTGTTTAATAGGAGCAAACTTGGGCAATCAGACTAAACTTTGGAATTTAAACTTCAAGTTACATGTAACCAGGACCACATCCAGAAGGACAGCTAGATTTGAATAAACTCTTTTAAAGAACTTTGCTTTAAAAAGCCGGTTACTTAAAGGTAGCATCTCATTGGACTTGAAGTACTTTAAGGTTTGCAAAGCACTTTACCTATGTAAATTTGATGTTCACAATATCCCTGTGAGAAAATATAGATCCTCACAATCATCACCACTTGATGGATGAGGAAACTGAGACATATTGAAAGATTAAAAATGAATAGCCCAGGGTGACTCAGCTAAGTTCTTTCTGGCTTAAAGTCCTGGGCTCTATTGAGGACTATTGTTGTGTCTGACTCTTTGTGACCCCATTTATTGTTTTCTTGGCAAAGATATCAGAGTGGTTTGCCATTTCCTTCTCCAGCTCATTTTACAGATTAGGAAACTGAGGCAAACAGGATTAAGTGACTTGCCCAGGGTCACACAGCTAGTAAGCATCTGAGGTTGGATTTAAACTTAGGAGGATGAATTTTCATGACTCTAGACCTTGTGCTCTATCTACTGTGCCACCTAGGTCTGGGTTCACATCCTTCCTCAATCAATAGCTGTGGGATCATGGGCACATCATTTAAACCCTTCTGGGCTTCAGTTCCCTATTCTGTAAAATGAGGGTGTGGGACATAGTCTCTGAAGGTCACTCTCCAGTCTGAATCTATGAACCTTAGTTGCCCTCTTTCCAGGCAGATGCCATTTTTAAAAGTTTCCTTTTAATACTACTTTATTCTATTTTCATTTTAAAAAATATTTATTCTCTTTTCTACAGTGTCATGGAAATACCCACAAGTCAATCAGTGGTATCTTTTCCTAACATAGCTATAAAACAACTCATTGATCTTGGATTTGTCCGCTTGTTTTGGATGTCAACCAGATGTTTTAGATGTAGCCTGGATGGCTATCAAAATTCACAAGGTTTTCATAGGCTCTGCTGTGTTAGATTCTTCTGCTTTACAGTTACCAGGAGTCCACTCTCAGCCCATTGCAGGTTTTTAGTCTAAGGTAGCCCCATTTTACAAATGGCCTGAGTATTTGGATTTTCCTCAACTGGGAGTTTTCCCCAGAGGGAGATCCAGGAACGTGGATAGTCTCATACTCATGATTATTCAATTATCCCATCTTTCTGGGAGCTGGTCAACCAAAAGCTCACTTTATCTCTGCACATAGTGCTTAATAAATGTTCATTGACAATGGGCAAGTATGTAACATCTTCAAGCCTCACCTTCCTCATCTGCAAAATGGGAATAATAAAACCTGTAGTTTTCCCATTTCATAAGCTTAATGTGAGGCTTAAATAAAATAATTTATACATAATTGTCCTTTTCAAACTTTAAAGTGGTCTCTCCTTCTTTCCCTCCCTTTCTTTTCCCTCCCTCTCTCTCCTCTCTCCTCTCTCTCTCTCTTTATCTCTCTCTCTCTCCATATAATATGGCATTATTAGATTTCTCTCTATTACACAGCAATAAGCCATTAAAAACCTGAGATGTGCTCTATTTTCAAGGGATAGGGCAAGAAAAAAATAGAAAACAGTTCTGTCTTTTTCTAGAGCCCCAGCTATATGGTTGGTAATCCAATTCAGAGAAGAGAGTGGAAGCAAAATCCAAAAACCACCAGAGGGAGGCACTAGTAAGCCAAATCCTGACTCCTTCTCTAATGATGTTGTGAGTCTCTACTCTGGATCACTGATAATTTGTCAAATCTTGTACCAAAAGGAAGCATTTGTAAAGTGCTTTAAGGTTTGCAAAGCACTTTATGTATGTCAGGTGGCACAGTGAAGAGTGCTAAATCTGAAGTCAGAAAGAACCGAATCCAAATTCTGTCTCAGACACTTAGCTGTGTGCTTCTTAAACTTTCTCAGCTCCAGTTTCTTCATCTGTATAATAGGAATGATAATAATAGCACCTATTTCCTAGGGTTGTTGTGAGGATAAAGCAAGAATCTATTTGCAGAGTGCTTTTCAAATCTTAAAGCATTATTACTATGTCATATCATATGATCCTTACAGGGGCAGCTATTTGGTTTAGTGGATAGAGTGCCAGGCCTGGAGTCAAGAAGACTCATCTTCCTGAGTTCAAATCCAGCCTCAGACACTTCCTAGCTGTATGATCCTGGTCAAGTCACTTAATCCTGTTGGCCTTGGTTTCCTCATCTGTAAAATGAACTGGAGGAAGAAATGGCAAACCACTCTACTATCTTTACCAAGAAAACCCCAAATGGGGTCATGAAGAGTGGGACATGAGCCAACAATGAAAATGATCTTAACACAACTCTGAGGGGTAGGTGTCATTATAATGCCCATTTTATAAATGAGGAGACTGAGGCAAAGAGTCGTTGAAGGTACCATAGCTAGTATCTAAGGCTAGAATTGAACTCAAGTCTATGCAGACTCCCAGTCCAACACTCTCTCCCCTGGACCACAGAGCTGGCATCTTCTCCTAAACTGAACACCATCATAGTCCAGATTTCCAGATGGGAGTTCCTGAATTTAAATATGTCTTCAGACACTACCTAAGCTATGTGACCCTGGGCAAGTCACTTAGCCCCAGTTGCCTAGCCCTTACTACTTTTTTGCCTTGGAACCAATACTTAGTATTGGATTCTAAGACAGAAGTTAAGAGTTAAAAAAAAAAAAGATAATGAAAATTTAGAGAAAAGTAGAGATCACAACATATTACTGTGGCCTCATCTCTTCCTTTATTAATTGGGTTACTAAAATGGTAGAACAGGGAATTCATGCAGCTACAGCTTTCCTAGATTTTAGCAAACTATTTGTTAAAGTCTCTAATGCTTGTGGGAAAGATGGAGAGAGATGAGAAATTGATTGTTCAGTCATATTTCAGCCATCTAACTCTTCATGACTCCATTTGGGGATTTGTGGGCAGAGATAGTGAAGTGTTTTACCATTTCCTTCTCTAGCTCATTGGACAGATGAGGAAACTGAAGCATACATGGCTCAGTGACTTTCTCAAGGTCACAACTATTCAGTATCTGAGACCAGATTTGAACTCAGGAAGATGAGTCCTCCTGAGTCCATGCTCAGAGCTCCATCTATTGCACTATCTAGCTGCCCATGAAGTAGGAGATATGAGGGCACAATTAGCTCTACCCAGGACTGGTTGAATGTGTGCAACCAAGATTAGTTATTAATGGCTCAATGTTAATGTATAGGTTGGTCTTCAGTGGAGGATCCAAGTGTTTTGGGCTAGTTAACAACTTTGCCAATGACTTGGCTGAAGATATTGATGAAATGCTTATTAAATTTGCAGATGACCAAAAGCTAGGAAGGGATAGCTAATCTACTGGAAGACAGGTTCAGGAGCCTAGAAATCTTGACAGGCTGGAGCATTTGGTATAAGCCTAAGAAGATGAAATTCAATAGGTATAAAAATGGAGTCTTATTTTATTGTTGTTCGGTTGTTTTAGGCATTGGGGATTTTCTTGCAGTGGTTCGCTATGTCCTTTCCCAACTCATTTTACCAATGAGGAAACTGAGGAAAATGGGGTTACGTGACTTGTCCAGGATCACAAAGCTAGTAAATGTCTGAGGCTGGATTTGAACCTGGAAAGATGAATCTTCTTGACTCCAGGCTTGTTACTCTATCTGCTACACCATCTAGCTGCCCAAAGAGTCTATACTTGGATTTTTTAAAAATCATCTTTGATAAGATGGAGAGATGTGATTTGTTTGGAAAAGATCTGCCTAGCTCAGTGGATTGAGAGCCAGGCCTAGAGACGGGAGGTCCTGGGTTCAAATCCGGCCTCAGACACTTCCCAGCTGTGTGACCCTGGGCAAGTCAATTGACCCCCATTGCCTACCCTTACCAATCTTCCACCTATAAGTCAATACACAGAAGTTAAGGGTTTAAAATTAAAAAAAAAAAAAAAGCTAACTGCCCTCCAAGAAAAAACTGAGGAAGTCTGAATGTAGACTGAAACAGTGTATTTTATTTTCTTTCTTTCTTTTTCTGTCTTTCTCTCTCTCTTTCTCTGTCTCTTTCTTTCTTTCCTTCTTCCTTCCTTCCTCTTTCTTTCTTTCTTTCTTTCTTTCTTTCTTTCTTTCTTTCTTTCTTTCTTTCTTTCTTTCTTTCTT
>NC_058133.1:472633416-472659290 GCF_016433145.1 Gracilinanus agilis
AGAGAGAGAGAGAGAGAGAGAGAGAGAGAGAGAGAGAGAGAGAGAGAGAGAAATGAAGAGAAGAGAGAGAAGCAGAGAAGAGGAGAGACAGAAACACACAGAGAGAATTTGTCTTTTTAAGCCTTTATTATAGGAGCCAATTGGAAAGCTTTTTGTCCCAATGCAGTAGGCTAATAGGTATCCTGAGCATACCTGTGTGTGCTCTCCAATAGGGAGGGAAGGCTCCTTCCATTATGTATTTCCAGAAGCAGTCACCCCAAGCCTCCACAGGTTCAATGAACATCCTCTAAGGACTGACGGTTTCATATTGGACAATTTCCCCCCCTAACCCTACTCCATTACAGGTAATATTACAAAATCAAAAAGGGACAGGAGTTGAACTAATGCTCTTGCTAACCAACAGTGACTACCTTCCTATTTCTTTTGCTTAGTAGCCCAGCTTCTTTCATTGTGCTAACATCATTCTTTTCCTCCTGTCCAGGGTGGTTGTGTTACCTGGTCTCTCTGCCTGGGGGGGTGGGGGTGGGGAGCTGACTCACATTTGCAAGGGCAAAAAAAACTGCACTTTGGCCATTAGCCCACAATATGGATGTTCCTTTATCTGCATCAGGGAATTGTTGGTCAGCTAATTACCTTCCCTAGTGTCATCTATTTGAAATTAAAAACTTATACCATTATTGTTTTTCTTGCACGTTTTTCCAGATCTTGCTCTCTGTCCCTTTCAAAGGGCTAGCCTATACTAATGGTCTTATTAATGATTGCCCCTGCCCTCTCTTCACCTTTAGGTTTTTTCTGAAAAGGGTACTCTAGTTTCCCGACTTTCATCTCTTGCTACCTGGGGTGTTCAAGGTCTTATCTTTTCCTCTTTCCCTACCCTCACTCTTGTATACAAAGATCTAAACTCAACCTATTGTCATCAGAAATAATAATGGTCAGTTTTCTCCCACTGTCAGGTTTTGAAACCTTGCATTTCTTTTCCCTCTGGTTTCCTTAAAATGGAAGGATGCCGGAGCACCTTTCTAGGTTGTCTGGGGAAGGTGCATTTGCTCTGGTTTTGGCATTTAGCACAATATCTGGAAAATAGCAATCCTCTAATGAATGCTTATTTATTGACCAATCAGTTGAGATTACTACCAGCCCAGATAGCCAGTCAACAGGGTGGAAATGTGAAATGTGAGTTCGACTAGATCGTGCCTCAAGGGATTGACATTTTTCAATTCACCCTACTCATTTACTCTCAAGTCTTTGCTGCCTTCTCATGGACTCTCTTTTCCTCTCTTGATTGGTGGATTCCTGGCATTCTTGACTTAAATGGTAACAGGCTATGGTCATCCCTTATAGGACTATACTTTTTGTCTGACTTCAAAGTGCCTAGGATCCATATAGTTTTCCTATTCGCCAGCCCCGCCCCCTTTCCCTGTCTCTTAACCATTGATTCCATTTTACAGTCCTATCTACTAAGGCCATAAGATTCCTACACAGAGGATGCCCTGCTTAGCCATTTAAACACTCATTCAAGCACTTTCTAATATGCCCCCCTCGCCCCCCAGCCATAGGTGGCTTTTGATTAAAGATATGCTGGTAAATATTTAACAACCACTTCACTGGGGGATGTTAAGGGATGGACATAAAACATACTTTAAAATTTAATCTGCATTATTGACATTTTCTCCATTTCTTTCTTTAGTTTAGACCAGGAGTGGACAAAATATGGCCTGCCTATGACCTATTTTTATATGTCCTGTGAGCTAAGAAGGGTTTTTATATTTTTAATTAAAAAAACAAAAAATACCACCCCAAAACAGATCAGATTTGGCCAGGGGGTAGTTTACTAACTGCCTCCTTTCCCTGGTCTAGATAATCCACAAAACCAGAAACCAAGCCCTGATTTGTAGAGTTTTTCAATTTCTGAGATGTATGTACTCCCACTGAAAATTTAGCAATCTGCTTTCACACGCCCATAAAAGCTGACTCCAACATACCATTGCTTTCAATTTGCTGATTTATCAAAGACGGTCTTGCCTAGGGGAGCAAAAGCTACATTCCATTTCACCTGTCATGGGAAAAAAAGAAAGCTAACACCCTATCAAATAGCTCTCCAGCAGGGGGACCCCCTCTTCCATCAGTAGAACTGCCTAATCCCCATCCCATCTTCTGCCTGTGGTAAAAGCCAACTTTGGCAGGTCTCTTGGAAACAACAGTAGCGATGCCTTAAAGATTGGTACATTCTAGCTAGAATATGCCTAGAACATGGTAGTGGAGACACTTACAGACTCAGACAGCTGCAATACCACCAGAAAATAAAATTTGGGATTCTCAAATATTGTTCTAGAGTCAAGTATGTAGGCTGGGCTTTGCCTGATTTACTGTGACATCCTCGAAGTCCTTCCTATGAATTGACCATATGTTCTGGGAAGGTACCAAACCCAACTTCAGTTTATGAGATGCCTTGAGTTGAGGAGAGGGAGAGAAGACACGCATCCATGATAATTACTCCTTGGGGAGCAACCTTAGGGAAGTTCAGGGTAACTACAGTAAACACAGAAATGCTCTCATGACGAAAGATCCCTTAGAATATCTGCCCCTTGAGGTAATTCAGTGGAGGGGAAGATAGGGCACCAGTATGGTGGGCAATGCTTAAACTTTACTCTCATTGGAATTGGCTCAAAGAAGTAATGATATCCGAACTCAATCTTAGAAATAGATATAGAAATAGACATAGAAAAAGATAGAAATCTGTCTTACCTTACAGGGAAGTAGGAGGTGAGGGGGAGACATGTAATTGGGAAAAAATAAAGTATTACTGAGAATATCTGCCCATCTGTGCCCTGCCCTGGGCCCTGAAGGTTTATTTTTGTCAGTTCCTCCTACTAGAGATAAAATAACACTGTCCAAAGGCAAGAGAGTTGTGATAGGTCTTATGTTTGCCAGTAATAGTAACCACCCTTCCTTCTCCTTAAATACCCATCTAAACACTGCCTCTGCCCCCTGGAATGACAGCACAGTTACTTGTGATACACACATTTCACCTGTTTCCTTCAGCTCCACTGGAGGTGGACTCTGCATCACATTGAGACATAACACAGTGGATCAGGGAGCACCAGACCCACCCACAGCAGCACTTACTAATTCACTGCCATCCTTCCAGTTAGCCAGTATTTTTTTTAATCATAAAGATATTTTATTTTACCAATTGTATGTAATAACAAATTTCCACATAAGTTTTCCAAAGTTATATCATCCAAATTGTCTTCCTCCTTTTCTTCTTTCCCTCCTATTGGACCTGGCAAACAATTAGATCTGGATTATATATGTATTATGACACAAAACAGATTTCAATTATCCAGTTTTGCAATTGAGATGTTATCATCACCTACTCACACTCACTCATCCCATGTATCCAATCAGTTACAAATTCTGACCATTTTGATCTTCCAAAATGCCTCTTGAATATTTTTTTCTTTTTTCTTTGCTGAATTTCCATAGTCACTATCCTAGTTCTGGCTCTAATCCCTTCTTACTTGGACTACTGTGATAGCATCTTAATTTCTTTCTCTGTCTCCAGTCTCAACCCATTCTACTCCATCCTGAACACAGCTACTAACATATTTCCTCTAAATGAGAAGTCTGACCAGTCCTTCATATTTAATAAACTTTGGGGGTTCTCTATTACCTCTAGGATCAAATATATATTTTTGTTTGACAGCTTTATGTGTTCTCTCCTTTCTATGTCTCCAACCTTCTTTCATTTTATTCCTCTCTATGAACTACTTTTTATTCATCTTCCATTCTCTCTCCTCATTTCCCTCCATCTCCTGGTTTCTCTGGCTCCCTTCAAGTCCAAGCTAAAATCCTACCTTCTACATGGAGTCTTTCCTGAGCCCTCTTAATTCTAGTGCTTTCCTTCTGTAATTTGTTTTCTTTTGATGCTGTTTATAGCTTGTTTATTATAGCACCTCTAGTATGAAGGCTTGCTGAGCCCTTTTCAGGGTTGCTCATCCACCTTTAGTGTCTACCTGTCACCCAACTCTCACCGGGGGTTTCCAAGAAACTGTAGCATGCCCAGCAGCCACACTTCACTAAACCACCCAGGCAGGTGGGTTAAACCAGGTTGAAGGTAGCCTTGAATTTGTCATTGAGTTGGGGGAGTCTACCCTAGGCATGTGAAGACTTGTCCTGGTAGAATGGGTAAATGAGAATAATTTGTCCCAATGGCCATGAAGGTGGTAAAAACAGCCACTGTGACATGCTTAGAGCTTGGTCAGACATCAAAGATGCCAAAGTCATGGGCTTCATCCCAGGTCATCACTGGTAATTATGACTTTTGTCCTGCCACTGGACTTTGATGACTCTGGAAGGGAGAGTGAGGCTAATGACTTTGTGTAACTCTGCCTCACTTAAATCCAGTTCACAAACAAGTTAAGATATCACTCCATGATGTCATTGGCCCTTTGTGAGCTTAGGACAAACAATAGCTTATCTGAAGGAGTAACTAGGTAGTCCAATGGATGGCTTGCTAGGCCTGGGTTCAAATCTGACCTCAGATACATGCTAGCTGTGTGATCCTGGACAAGTCACTTAACCCTGTTTGCCTCAGTTTCCTCAAATGTAAAATGAACTGGAGAGGGTAATGACAAACTCACGCCAGTATCTCTGCCAAGAAAACCCCAAATAATGTCATAAAGAGTTGGACTAAAAATAACTTGTTTGTCCTTTTTCATTTGTTTTCCTTCCCCTTAGACAGTGAGCTCCTTGAGGGCAGGGACTATCTTTACCTTCTTTTTGTATCTCCAGCACTTAGCACAATTGATTGACTCATGTAATGTTCCATCTCCCATCTCTGTACATTTGCACTAACTGTTTCCCCCAATTCCCCCATGCTCTAGATCCTCACTTCCACCTCTTGCTCAAAACCTACCTTCTGGGGGAGGCCTTTCCTAGTCCCCCCACCCATCTAGCTGCTATTGTCATCTCATCCAAGGTTACCTCAAGGTTGCTATGTATGTGTATCCTCTATTCAATTTACCAAGTTCAAATAATTGTAAATCTGAATATTATTGGCTAACATGGCATCATTGGAATAGCAGCTTTAAAACACAGCCTATTGTAAAAATTAAAATTAATATAATAAGTTTAAATATTATGTTTTATATGATTTATTAATAATCACTAGAAGCAGAGGAATAAATAAGTAACAAAAAAAACCCCACATGCCCTTTACACTACCTTCCACATTTGACTTTGTTTATTTCCCAGCTGCTTGCAAAATCTATCATTTGGGCTCTGATCTATCCCCATATATTTACCTTGCCTTATATAGTAATGATGGTAGATGAAAGAAAATTAGATATATTCTTTTAAGCAGTTCTAAGCGAATGCCCGTCACTTCCCTGGCCAATTCATTTGATGTCATCCTTCGAGAAAATATACTCATTCAGGAAACAAGACTGAATGAGATCTGTAGGTACCTAAGTAGATTAAGGCTGCAACAAGCATTGGGGGACGTTGGACGCCTTCATCATTGAACCAATATTCTGAATGTACTGTAGCATTCAAGGAGTACATGACTGTAGACTCAGAGCTAGAAAGAACCCAGCCCTGCCTTTTGCTAAAAAAAAAAAAATTATTTTCAAACCCTTACTTTCTGTTTTAGTATCAGTTCTAAGGCCCCTTTGAACCTTTAATTTTTCACAGAAAGAAATGGAATCTCAAAAGACAATAGTGACTTGCTCCAAATCATACAAAAAAGGCCCTAAGGAGAAGAAATTAATTAGAAAGAATCCTGTTTCTAGAGCCAAGGGTTTGAGCTAGAATCTCTTCTCTGCCTCTTTCCGCTTCTATGATTCTTCCCTGGATTTTATGTCCATCATCTATCAAAGCAGACATTGGGATCAGATGGCTTCTGAGATTTCTCTCAGTTCTAGCTCTGTGATCCTCAGTGATAGAGCTGGAATTTGAACCTAGGTCTTTTAATTCCTATCTGTTATTCTTCCCACTGCATCAGGATACTTCAGTAGGTGAAAAAAAAATGAGGAAGATGAAGCTGTTGTTCCTATATCTTGCCTTTCTTTGGTCTTATAATGTGTTATTTCAAGAAGCCTCTCTATGATTATCCCCGAATTATCTTTTTTTAGTTTAATTAATTAATTAAGAATATTTTCCATAGTTACATGAATCATGTTCTTTCCCTCCCCTCCTCCCACCCCCTCCCATAGCCAACAAGCAATTCCACTGGGTTTTCCATGTGTCATTGATCAAGACCTAGTTCCATATTATTAGTATTTGCACTAGAGTGATTGTTTAGGCAGTGGTTCCCAAACTTTTTTGGTCTACTGCCCCCTTTCCAGAAAAAATATTACTTAGTGGCCCTGGAAATTAATTTTTTAAAAATTTTAATAGTAATTAATAGGAAAGATAAATGAACCTGTGGCCATCACCACCTTCCTAGATCACTGCAGCACCCACCAGGGGGCGGTGGCGCCCACTTTGGGAATCACTGGTTTAGAGTCAACATCCCCAATCATATCCCCATTGAACCATGTGATCAAGTCCCCAATTTATCTTGCATGTATCTGGCACGTTGGTTCCATAGTTGGAGGGGAAGATCCTTGATGGCAGGGACTGACTTTCCCTTTCTTTGTATTTCTAACTACTCCTGACACACAGTTGGTTTTTGTCCTTTGTACTTGAAGAGGACCAAAATGATGTCACTGGTGGTGTCTTTTGACTCAAGCATAAATTAGATTTAAGTGAGGCAGAGTTGCACAAACTCATTGGCCTCACTCTCTCTCTTCCAGAGTCATCAAAGCCCAGTGGCAGGACAAAAGTCAAGATGACTGGTGATGGCCCGAGATGCAGTGGATGACCTTGGCACATAGTAGGAACTTAATGGATATTTATTGACTGACTGGTTGACTGGCATATAGTAGACTTGTGGACCTGTTCTTTGAACTCATCATCCTTCCCTCATCCCAACATCACATTTTATATTTGGAGATCAAATCCAAAAAGAGAATTCATGCAATTATCTAAGTAAATTCTTGTAACCCCTTGATTTCTCCCCCTTCTTTAGAATGACCATATACTGGCTTTATTTGCACTCATTCATTCGTCTTCCCTATTTCCTTTTAGTAAATAAATAAGGGGCTAGGTGAAAAAAGAAGAGGGGATTAAGTGGCTAATAAGTTTATATTGTCCTAGAGTAGAAAGGAATATAATTTCACCTCCTGGTAGTTCTTGATGCTATTGACATCCAAAGCATCAAGCCTCTAGAGAAGAGGCAAAGTCTGGAGAAAAAGAAAATCACATATATTCTCCTCAAAATTGGGAGGAATAGAATATGGAGAAAGTAGAGGGGTAAGGGAGGGAAGGATGTACAATGTTGAAAACATGGCAATAAGAATTGGTCTCAGGTTTTTTTTGTGTGTGTGAGGGTGGCTTCTTTTTTTGTCTGTGAAAACACATTAAATATCTATTCTGCCCAAGACATTTTGCTTCTTTGGAATACCTTGTGTTGTTAAGAAGACCTGGCAGTGAGAAAAATTGGATGTAAGCCCCTGGAGGTGATTTATCTTTGTCTCTCCCTCCTCCTGACCCCCCCCCAGGACATATTGTTGTTGTTCAGGACCTCTGATTTCATAAGTATAGGGAGCTCCCAGTATGAAAACTTGCCCAATTTAGCAATAACTTATAGTCTTAAGAAAGTTATCCAGGAGTCCCAAGAGATTAAAACTTATCCAAGGTCATATAGCCAGTATCTATCAGAGGCAAGACATGATTGGCCCCAGATTGCGTCTTAGTTGGTAGTTATTTCCAATTTTTTTGTTCAATTAAATTGGCCTATCACCTTTATCCAGCTTCTTTCTCAACTACCTCTTCTAGTAGGGAAGTTGAGAAGCCGAGAAGTTAAGCCAATGGAGTTAATTGAAAAGAAAGTCCAGTTTGGAGTGGAACAGAGATTACTTCTAGGGAGCATCTGGGTAGCTCAGTGGATTGAGAGCCAGGTTCTGGGTTCAAATCTAGCCTCAGACACTTCCCAGCTGTGTAATCCTGGGCAAGTCACTTAACCCCCATTGCATAACCCCCCTCCCCCCGACTCTTCTGCCTTGGAACCAATATACATTTAAAAACAAATTTTAAAAGAATTTCAGACTTCTGACTTGCAAACCCTGGATTTTGCCCATCCTTTTGTTTATAGAAAATCCAGTTCAGTTAGTAATTGACTACAAGTTTAGTGACTCTCTGGAGATTCACTCAGGGGAGAGAAACACATCCTGCTCCACCAGGGAACATTTAAACTTATAATAAAAGTCCAGAATTTAGCAAACCTAGTATATGATGTGGCAGCGTTATTAGGAAATAGCTCTAGTGCACTCAGAGTACAATAGTCACCACTTAGCTCTTGAGTACCAGGGGAGCACTGAATGGAAAGTTTGGAATGTTTTCACTCCATGAAAGCCCTCGTTTTATTACCCTGAAGTCAGTGTAATAGCCCATGGCCCATTACTGAAATGATGAGCTCACGTATTGAGAAGGCTTCTCAATGACTCATTTTGGTGCCATTCCCCCACCCCTACCCCAGTCTCCCTGGCAATATTAGAATTTAGTTCATGTCTCTCAAGACTCCATCCCCTACAGGCGATTGAGGCTATTAAAGCATTAATGTAATATGGGCTTATTAAAAGACATGTAAAGAATAAAGAAGGAAGTATTTGTTAAGTGCCTATATGTATTAAGTAACTACTATGTGCCAGGCAATGTGCTAAGCACTTTGCAAATATCATTTCATTTGATTCTCACAATAACCTTTCTATTATTGTTCCCGCTTTACAGTTGAGAAAATTGAGGCAGACAGAGGCAAACCTTTATGAAGAATTCATGGAAGAACACATACAGGAATAATAAAGGATGAGAAGATAGGGATTAGTTTAGGGGGGTTTCCCCCCCTGAATTGAACATGGGAGGGGTAAAGGGGCAAATTCCCTTGGAAATACTCCAATTCTCTTGGCACTAAATCTTTTCTGAACCTGCTTGTAATGTTCCCAGATTCCTGTTCATTCATTCCACCAAACTTTCTGAGGCACTATTTATCTACCAGGCATTAAAAAATATAGAGCTCTGTATTTTCAAGGAGTTAACAGGCTAGTAGAATCAATCAACAAGTAGGTGCTATTGTTATTCCCACTTTACAATTGAGAAAATTGAGGTAGATAGAGGCAAAGGGACTTGTGTGTGATGCACAGTTAGTAGGTATCTGAGGCTGGATTGGAACTCAGGACTTCCTGCCTCCAGGCCAACTTGTTCTACCCACTGTGCCACCTAATTGCATTTACAAAGGAGCCTGGAGTGCTATTATTATTATTACCATTTTGTAGTTGATGAAACGGATGCAGATAGAGGTTAAGTGATTTACCCCAGGATCACATAGCTAATAAGTGCCTCTGGCTGGATTTGAATTCAAGTCTTCCTGACCCAAGTCCACTATCTTCTGCCTCATGAAGAAGTTATTTTTTCCACCATACTGGGTTATACATGTATCATCACTCTAAAACCTATTTCCATATTGTTCATTTTTGTAACAGAGTGATCTTTTAAAACCAAAACCCCAAGGAGCAGATCCAGGAGAACATTGTACACAGAGACTGATACACTGTGGTATAATCGAACATAACGGACTGCTCTACTAGCAGCAATGCAAGAGCAAGGCTGAGGGACTTCTGAGAAAGAAAACTAGCCACATTCAGAGGAAGAACTGTGGGAAGAGAAACACAGAAGAAAAACAGCTGCTTGAACACATGGGTTGATAGAGATATGATTGGGGATGTAGACACTAAATGATAACTCTAGTCCAACTATCAATAATATGGAATTAGGTCTTAATCAATGATATATGTAAAACCCAGTGGAATTATGTGTCAGCTAAGTGGGGTTAGTGGGGTTTGGGGGAGAGGGAAAGAACATGAAACATGTAACTAGGGGAAAATATTCAAAATAAAAATTTTAAAAATAATAAAACCAAAACCCCAGATCATATACCCATATAAAAGAATGACAAATCATGCTTTTTTTCTACATTTCTACTCCAACAGTTCTTTTTCTAGATGTGGATAACAATGAAGAAACTCTTATATTTTCTTGTTTTTAACATCAGAACAATTCTAGTACAATTTCTAGTGATCATCACAGTTTCTTTTACCATCTGTCAACGTTCCCATGTCAAAAAAAGGAACAAGTCACAGTCTCTGACCAAACTCGTAGGTGAAATCCCAGACTTTCAAAGTAGCATCTGCATCTCTCCCTTTCCCTGGCATCCACACACTCTGACTTCCTCTGGTGTCTCAGATTTTGCCCCTGTCATTTGATGGCATTCCTTAGAGTACATCCAGATTGCTTCAGCTCCCTTAGGACTTGCCTGGCAGCTGCTTTTCTGGCTAACCTTGATGGCTTTCTCTTCCCCAAGAAGTCCTTATTCCTAGCCTTTTTTTTCTCAAATACACTAGGGTTCCCCTCCCCCCCCCCCCGCCCACTGGTCTGAACGGGAGGGATAGAGGGGGCAAATTCCCTTGAAACTGCTCAAATTCTCTTGGCACAGATCCTTTCTGAACCTGCTTATAATATACCCATATTCCTGTTCATTCATTCCACCAAACTTTCTGAGGCATTCTTTATCTACTAGAAATTTAAAAATCGAGAACTTGATATTCTCAGGGTGTTTATAAACTAGTAGAATCAATCAATCAGTAAACATTTATTAAGCTCATATTATATGCCAGGCACTGAGCTAGGTGCTTAGACACACATATAAAGAATGACAAAACCTGTGCTAACTCGTAAGGGCTTACACTCTAATGGGGAAGACAAGTACATATGCTAGATGTGTATACTGTAAAAGAAGGGAGAACTCCAGGGTTCCTAAGAGGAACGGCAGAGGAAGGGTATTTCTAGCTTTGGGGAAGAGGTGGAGGTGGAAAATAAAAGACTTTCTAGAAGAAGTTGCATTTGATTTCATCTTTCTCTTCCTTTGCATGTGCTATTCTGTGCCATTCAATGGCTGTAAGATGTGAATATCCATGTGTGTACACACACACACGTGCGCGTACACACACACACACACACACACACACACACACAGAGATTCCCTAAGCACTATATATACTATAGACAAAGCACAGACTTGTCTGCTCCAAGAAAAAGAAGAGAGAATTACAATAGTGGAAAGATGAACAAACAAGAGTAGAGAACATAGAACTAGAACCCAATGTATATAACAAGTTAGAGTTTAATCAACCCGTGATTAAAACAAGCTAAAACACCTTTTCTAAGAAAACTGCTAAGAAAATTATTTGTGTGTTATCACACTTGTGTACCTATAGCACACGTGTGTTATATGTATGTTACATACATGGTGATGTGCATGTGTGTTGTGCATGTGTGTTATGAGTGGTGTAGGGTTTTATGTATGTCTTATAAAGACATGCAGACATGTTCTCAATGGTTTCTTAGTCTTTCTTATACATATACAACATACATAGTAACATATATTAGTATATGTTACATATTGTATATATTTATGGATACATCTACATAATCCATTTACTCAACAGTTTCTTAGTTCTTTCTTATTATACATATATGGCATGCATACATAGTAATATAGAATGAATTTATTTATGTTATATATAATATGTATTTGCGTCTGTATATACATACACATACATAGATGTATATAGATTCACATATAATCAACTTTCTCAGCAGTTTTCTTAGAAAGGTGATTGATTCCTAGTTATAAGCATGGGTTTATTCAAATCTAACTTTTTCAATAGTTTTTCTGTTCTTTTATTCATTTATCTTTCCACTGTTGTGATTCTTGATTCTTTTTCTTGGGCCAGACCATTTTTATAATTATTACTTTCTAGTGTATTTTGAGATCTTTGTGCTAGTCCCCTTTTGTCATTTCCACTTTTTCATTTCTCAATCTTCTTGACTCTCTATTTTTCCATAAGAATTTTGTCATGACCATATCTAATTCTTTTGTGTAATTAGAATTTTGTACCCCAGGACAACATTTCCCAGAATCCCACTTTCATCTTCACGTTACATCCTTACGTTTTGGAGATAAAGTTTCTGTAACCCCACCTCTTGGGCTCTCTTCTCCCACTAACATGGTTGGGAAAACTTCTCTTTATTCAGGCTTTTCCTTTTGTCATTCTATTTCCTCTACTTCAAGTGATTATTAATAAATCTTATAAAATGTAATACTTGGAGTTATTGGGCACTAATTTAAATCTTACATTTCAAAACAACCAATTAATATTTAGTTGGGTATTTCATTGTTGTTGTCGAGTTGTTTCAGTTGTGTCTGACTCTTTGTCATCCTCTTTGGGGTTTTCTTGGCAGAGATACTGGAGTGGTTTTCCATCTTTCTTCTCTAGCCCATTTGACAGATTGGGAAACTGAGGCTAAGAGGATTAAATGACATGCTCAGAGTCACATAACTAGTTAAGTGTCTGAGATGGGATTTGAACTTAGGTCAGCCTGACTTCAAACTCCATGCTTGATCCAATATCTTGGAAACTATTATCATTTTTTATTATATTTGCTTGATCCAACTATAAATAAGAAATATTCCGCTAATTGTTAAATTCTTCCTTGGTGTCTCTCAGTTACTTTGTGCCTAAAGTCAGGATATGAGAGTAATGTAAAGGGACTAGAAAACCCCACTTATAGACATGAGCTAACAAATATTGGGACTATATGGAAAATATGGGATAGTAAACTTTCTTTAAAGCTTAGAGTTTACAGAGGAGCCATCCCAACACCAGAGTTTCAGAGAAGAAGATGTAAGAGAGAAATAGTAAAAAAGACAGAAAGTCTCACTTGGGTTTTTGGGACTTCTAATAGATATGGAGATTATGCTCTCACCTTCCGAACCTCCTGGGAACTCAAGCATTGTTCACTGTTCAGTGAAGAGCAATGAGTCACAGGCAATAGTAAATGACTTCTGATCTGTGTCTCACAATCAGGGAAGAAGCAGTTGGGTTGGAAATTATGTAAACCCAGGGGGGAAGTCATTACTTCCTCCTCTGTTGTTGTTCAGTTGTTTCAGTCATGTCGGACCCTTCGTGATTCCATTTGGGATTTTCTTGGCAAAGATATTAGAATGATTTGCCATTTCCTTCTTGAGCCTATTTTACAGATAAGAAAACAGAGGCAACCAAAATTAAGGGACTTATCCAGAGTCACACACCTAGTAAGTGTCTGAGGTCAGATTTTAATTCAGGTATTCCTAACTCCAGGCCTGGCACTCTTTCCACTGTGTTACCTAGCTGTCCCAAATGAATAGGTAGAATTCCATTAAATTCTAGGCCAAAATTCAGCCCCAAAAGGATGGAAAATGGCAAGAATGAAATTCTGAAGATCTAAAAATGAAAGCAATACTTTTTTAACCCCTACCTTCTATCTTAGAATCTAAATTAAATATTCTTTTCAAGTCAGAAGAGTGGGAAGGGTGAGGCAATAGGGGTTAAGTGACTTGACCAAGGTCACATAGTTAGATGTATCTAAGGTCAGATTTGAATTCAGGATTTCCCATATCTATGCCTGGCTTTGGCAACAATTCTAATAAGGAGGAAAATACAAATCATTTGAAGAGATTAATATGAATGCACAAGGAACTCATCAACTAACGTAGATTTTTAAAAAGACGCTGTATAGAAGATGTAAATAAGGGTGAACGATAACAATATTATAATAATATCTACCAGTTTAAAGGTCTTACTATGTGCCAAGCCCTGTGCTAAGCATTTTATAATTATTATCTTTTTTGATTAATAAAACACAGAAATTTGATGTAGACCTATCAGAATAGCAACGGGAATATTAAAACTCAGACTAAAGTTGCATTTGACAAGGAAAGCTAAGGAAAACCAAAAGAATAAGATTTTATTTTAGTTATGTTGGGGAAAAGAATAAAAGAAGAATAGGGCCCAAGGTCACTATTTAGTGCAGATGGAATAATGTTACCTTATGGCAGAGAGAAGGAAGAACTACTTGATTCTTATTCTTTTTGTTTTTTTTGCCAAGGAGAATGTCCTTTGGATAGGAAAGGACAGAACAAAAATAGTTAATAGATAGTAGCCATTAGTATAATAGCTAATAGATATTTATATTGATACCCAGAAACATAAGAAAGAAGATGGTCAGATCAAAACACATGGACCAAATGAACTACATCCTCATGTACTGAAAGAACTGATATGACTGCTAAGGAACAGCCCATGATATCTGAAAGACCATGGAAAAGAGGAGAAGCACTGAGATCTTGAAATAGGGTGAATATCCTGGTTTTCAAAAAAGGTTTTCAAAAAAGGAAGGAAAATGGAGTCTACAAATTACAGCTCACTGACTTTGTCTTTCATTCCTGTCAAAATTCAAGAACATACTATTTAAAGGTTGGTTAGTGGAAATCAAGAATATGAAATGGCTATCACAGAGAATCAGCAAGATTTTATCAAGAACAGTTCATACCTACTAAATAAGGAAATAGGAAATGAAAGAGTGAAAAGGAAAGGAAATAACCAATTTTATTTCCTTTTTTTTTTTTAACCCTTACCTTCTGTCTTGGAGTCAATACTGTGTATTGGCTCCAAGGCAGAAGAGTGGTTAGGGATAGCAATGGGGGTCAAGTGACTTGCCCAGGGTCACACAACTAGGAAGTTTCTGAGGCCAGATTTGAACCCAGGACCTCCCATCTCTAGGTCTGGCTTTCAATTCACTGAGCTTCTCAGCTACCCCCTCTTTTTTTTTTTTAAATAGGGTTACAAGACTGGAAGATCAAAAGAATACTTTTTAGTTATCTTTTACCTAGATTATAGCAAAACATTTTAGAAAAAGCATCTCATTATTTTCTTAAGAATAAGATGGGTAGATGTGGGCTAGGTGCTAGTATGGTTATGGATTCAAAACCCACTAACTGGCTTGTTCGAAAGAGTAACTGGAAATGATTTGATATTAACTTGGAAGAAGGTCTTCAGTGGAGTATTCTAGGGATCTGTGTTTGGTTTTGTGTTATGTAATATTTTTATTGATGACATGGATAAAGGCATAGAAGTCATCCTTCTCAGATGACACAAGTTAGGTGGTAGAATTTGCACACTGGAGCACAAAAGCAAAATCTAAGAGAGTATTGACAGGTTAGATCATTAGGCATAATTGAATAAAATAAAATTTAATACTATATCATGTAAAATCCAGTGCTGGGTTAAAAAATTATTCTACAAGTACAAGATGAGGTAGACAGCAGTTTGTTTGAAAAAAAAAAAAAGATCTGTGGTTTTTAGTGAGTCAACAGTGTGCTATGGCAGCCAGAGAGAGAAGCTAATACAAACTTAGGCTATATTGAAGGATGTAGCTTCTAGGAATTCCAGGAATAAGATGATTTTATTATATTCTGCCTTTCTCAGAATCTATCAGGAATATTTTGCTCAGGTCTGGAAACCACGTTTTAGGAAGGGCATCAATAAAGGGGAAATTTCCAAAGGAGAGCAACCAGAAGTGAGAAGGACCTTAAATTCATGATCTATAAGGATAATTTGAAGGAATAGGAGATTGTTAGGTAGAAAAAGACTTGAGGAAGATGATAACTGTCCTTAAGGATTGGAATAACTATTGTGTGATAGAAGTTGGCTTGCTGTTTGGCATCAGAGGACAGAGTTAGGGACATTGAGTAGAAGATGTAAAATTTAGGCTGAAGTAGAAACTTCATCACAATTAGAGCAATTCAAAAGATACTTCCTAGCCGTGTGACTCTGGGCAACTTGTTTAATCCTATTGGCCTCAGTTCCTCATCTTTACAATGAGCTGGAAAAGGAAATGGCAAACCATCCCAGTATCTTTGCCAGAAAACCCCAAATCTGGTCACGAAAAGTCAGACACGACTGAACAACAAAAATCGGCATGGGCTGACTTTTCAAGCAAAGATTGTTTGACCATTTGTTTGTTGGGTGTGTTGAACTGAGGACATTTTCAGTTATGAACTGAACTAGATGGTGGCTGAGGTCCCTTCCAACTCTGAGATTCCATGATTCTGTGAGGGCACGGAGGAATGGATGCTATTAGTCACATGGCTCAGCAAGTACAGTCGGCTCAGGCTCCCAGAGTTAAAATCCTCAAAATCAAGGGGGAAAGGTAAAAAGAATTATGTGACACGTAGCAAAGTCATTCTATATTTTACCTCTTTTTGCCTTAATTTCCTCATGTACAAAATGGAGATAACAGGAGAAACTTTCTATTATAGATGAATTGTTTTATAAACATAAGCACTGAAAAAAAATAATAATGGGGAAATCTTTTGGGACAGGGACAAGGTTTATATTCTCCAGAGCAAATTCTCTGGCTTCTGCTTTCAGACAACACAGTACATGATCACTTCTCAAATTATGGCCTGCCTGGCTCCAGCCTGTCCACAACCCAAGAACCCATAATTTGACAAGAAGCTAAAACAAAAATAGCACCATCTTTGGGTCTGGAATGGAAATATGGCTCTCACTTCCAAACCAGGATTACATTTTCTATCAGGCAGATGACCTTCAAGCTTCATCTAAGGACCTGCCAGAGATGGTGGAGAAGGCAGAATTTTCACATCTCAATCCACCTTAAAATATGGTACGGTCAATTTTTTTTTAAACTCCTGTCAAATATATGTCACGTCTTAATAGAGAGCAGCCTTTAGGTTTCATGTTCTTTCTTAGAAGGGCTTCCTGCTATGCTGATGTTATAGGCAATATGACTACACCTCAAGTTTGGAGGCATTTAGTTAGACTTTGTACCATCAATAGAGATTTTTAAAACATTTCTAAATATTAAAAATTTGGAAAAAAAATAAATAGTAAATATTGAAAATTGGGGTATTTCTAGCTAAAATCTGGAAATGGGTGTATGACATGAGCAGGGAATATACTTTGCAGGATGTCAGAGTTGGAAAAGAACTCAAAGGCTATCTAGTATGATCTGTACTTGATTGACAATACCCTCTTCACATCCCCACCAAGTGGTTGGCCATCTAATCTTTGTTTGAAGACTGATTTTTTAAAAATGCAAAATATAGGAATTTACCTACTTCTCTGTCTTAATACAGTAGAATCCAAGTTATTCTCCACTGAGGGGTAATGTACTACCTCTAACTGTTAGGAAAATTTTTCTTATAGTAATCTCTCTTCCATATAACAACTCTTCAAATGATTTAGAAGTCTTCTCTGGCTTATATGCTCATAATTTCACCAAACCAATTTTTCTGTAGTATGATTTAAAAACTCTTCATGATCCTGGTCACTCTTAAACTTTGATTTCTAGAACTTATCAGTGTTCTCCTGAAAATGATACCTAGAGTTGAACCCAGCACCCCCGTTGTGGAAAAGAGGAGAGCCAAGTGCTGCTGGCACCTCCTTCATTTTGGATATTAATATAGTTCAAGATCACATTAACTTTTTTGGCTAGCATATCATACTGTTGATACATACTGAACTTGCAGTTCATTGAAACTCTCAGATCTTTTTCAGTGAAGAATTACCTAGCCATGACTTCCCATCTTGTATTTGTAAAGTTGATTTTTTTAATCCCAAGCATATGAAATAATAAATATGCTTTTTTGTAATTTTGTGGAGTTTTTGGTAAATTGTAAATTTTACCTTTATTCTATTTAACTTTATTTTATTAGATTCATTAAATTCATCTGTCTAGATCAGCAGCCGGCTGACTAACAACTCTGCAGAATAAAAGGAAATACATATATACACATGTTTTGAAATATATTTATACATATTTGTATTTGTGTACACACATGTTTTACACAGCTTTAGGGAAGTATGGCAAAAGGAGCTATCATGTGAGGATGCTCAGCTACCTTCTTTATGAGTAATAGGAATAGGATGTCAAGTGATTTGGGAGTGTGGGAAGAATGTCTTAGTTTGGGGGTACTTGGTGTAGTCCAAGATCAGGTCGGTTCTAAGTAAAGGTGTTTCCCTGCAGTTAATCTCCCAGACTGGAGGTCTCCAGTTAATCTCATTAAAATGTTTAGGTGGGACCAGAGATCTAAAATAGTAGAAGCCTCCTTTCCAGATGGACTCAGTCTAAGATCTGATGTCTTTATTTATACAACCTTGCAGGCTACATTTCTTTGACCTCCAAAGCTACCGTTTCTAGGGAGACGTTTTCCTCAAACTCACAGGTGGGTTTTGCCCACTTCCTTCACACCCTACTCTATTAGAATGTAAATATTTAAGGGCAAGAACCATATTATTTTTTGCACTTAAATTCTCAGTACTGAAATAGAACTGTGTCTTGCAGTATAGTAGTAGTAGATGTTTACGTATAAATATTCAATGATAAGTGTTCAGATATTGCTAAGTTTGGGTTTTCTAGGATCTTAGCTGAAAATAAAGTCATCATAGATACAGAAACTCAAGAGTTAGAAGAGATTTCAGATGTGACCTAGTCCAGTTTGTAAGCACATCATGAATTCCCCCACAATATCCTAATGGAAGGGTTTTTTACCTGGTGCCCATAAATATATATTTGCTTTTAAATTGAATTTAAAATTTAAAATATAAATGTAAATAACTATTTCAGGACAGCTAGATGGCATAATGATAAAGCATCAGGTCTGGCAGCAAGAAGACCTGAGTTCAAATTCAGCCTCAGACACTAGGAGTGTGCCTCTGGTTAAGTCACTTACCCCTGTTCGCCTCAGTTTCCTCATCTATAAAATTAGAGAAGGAAATGGCAAACTACTCCACTGTCTTTGCCAAGAAAACCAAAATGGAGTAACAAAGAGTCAAATGATTAAATAATAACTATATTTCAATAACAATTTTGATTTTAGTCAATATCATATTTGATAACTATAATATACAAAAAAGATCTACCCATTCATCTTAGTTCTGTTTTCTGGATATAAACAAGATAAGTTTAACATCTCTTACAAAAAAGATCGTGTCTTTCCTCATCTGTCCTCTAGGATAAACATTCTGAGTCCCTTTAAGTGATGCTCACATGTCATGGTTTTCGGTCTGAAAAATGACCCAATTTTATCACTTTAGCTGAAAGTCTTGTGTAGAAGAGATTATCATGGAAGAATGAGGCATTACCTAAAATGTCATTTGCAAATAACACAACTTTCCACTACAAAAAGAATGCCACCATGAAACAACAGACCTTCAGACCCTTCAGGACTCTATTTAATAATCAACCCTTCAAGCATGCAAATTGGGCTATGCCCACTAATTAGCTACGGTCAATAGAGACACAGCTTGAACAGCCCTCTGAATCAAGGATACAGGGTTAGGAGTTTGGGCAATCTGAAATTCATATGGCTGAGGCCCCATCTGGAATCATGTTTCTCATTTATTGCTCTTTCATTAGAAGTAGATAGGACTCAGAGCTATCTCAACCAGTGCTGAATCCAATGCTGGTGATCTGGTTGGCCCCTTTTCCTGATTTGTTGGTCAAAATAATTGTAAAGCTTAAAATATATATATAGGGATTATAGATGTGGCTATTACTATTCTTCCTACTTTCTTTGGTATATAGTTTGTAGCTTGGTGGATGTACATAGACAGTTTTCCTTCTAAAAACCAAGTTGTTAAGTTATAATTATAAACTGTAATTATTGTAATTCTGGACTTCTTTGGAACTCTACATCATGTCTTCCTTCCCCAAGAAATTAATTGCTGGGAAATCTCATCTTATGTTACAAGATTGAACCTGCCCAATACCCACATCTCTTCAGTATCCTCTGCCCCTCTAATTGGACCCTTTGACTAGAGGGAGCCATGGGCTCCAGAGCCTTTATTTAAGAGGGAGCTCAGCACAGTTCTCCTCATTTCCCATTACCTACACTGCTTCTGGAATTCTTTATCATTCACCTTCCTTCTCACTTAGCAGCTTCCTTTTGTGTGTTGTCTTCCTCTATTAGACTGTAAGCTAGTTGAGAGCAAGACTGTCTTTGTTTTTATTTGTATACCCTGTATTTAGTATAGTGCCTGGCACATAGTAGTGTTCTGTTATGTCTCTTTGTGACCCCAGGGACCATGCTGTCTATGAGGTTTTCTTGGCAAAGATACTGGGGTGGTTTGCCATTTCCTCCTCCAGTAGATTAGACAAAAAGAGGTTAAGCAATTAGGTTAGGGTCACACAGGTAGTGAGTGTCTGAGACCAAATTTGAATTCAGGTCTTCCTTACTCTAAATCCAGTATTCTATCCATTAAGTCACTTAGCTTCCTGAAACATAGTAGTCACTTAATAAATGATGATTGAATGAATTATATTCATAGAGTGCCTTAAATTTTGAAAAGTAAAAAATACTTTCATGTATGCACTATGCAAGTATTTATCTTTATTTTAGAAGATGAAGAACTTAATGTTCACTTAAGCTATTTATCCAGTGAATAAATGGTAGAACTGTGACTTATATCCATTTTTTTTCAAGTCCAGTGCATTTTCCAAGACTTTACCAACCTATATGAATCACTATGACTGTGAAAGCTAGAATGGGGGAAATTTTCTGAGTTCTAATTCTGGCTTATAGCCTTTGGGTAAATAAATTTGTCTAGAGGTTTGAGTTTCTTATCAAATGGGGTCTAACTAAATTGACTCTCCTTCATTTCATGGGTATATTGAAGCTTTATTAACCAAAGTGGTCAGAAAGCATTCTGCTAATTTAGAAAAGAATAACAAGAAGAAATGATTGGTAATCCTATTAATAATAGTGAATAGTTTCAACAATCATTCAGTAAATATTGTGCATCTATTTTATACTGTGCCTGGTTTGTGTTTTATCTTTTTAACCCTTACCTTCTGTCTTAGAATAGATGCTAAATATAAATTCCAAGGCAAAAAAGTGGTAAGGGGTAGGCAACTGGAGTTAAGTGACTTGTCCAGGGTTACACAGCTAGGAAGTATCTGAAGCCAAATCTGAACACAGGTTCTCCTGAATCCAGGCTTGGTGCTCTTCCACCATGATATCTAGCTGCACCTATCATTATATTTTTACATCTGGGAGCAATTAGGTGGCTCAGTGGATAGAGAGCCAGGGCTGGAGACAAAAGGTACTGGGTTCAAACTTGACCTCAGACACTTCCTAATTCTGTGACTCCCTGGGCAAGTAGTATAACCCCAATTGCCTAGGCCTTATAGCTCTTCTGCCTTGGAACTGATACTTGTAATAATTATAAGACAAAAAGTAAGGATTATTTAAAAAGGGAGGAAATAGGGGAAGTTCCTAGGTGGGAAAGCAAGTAATCATGGTGGCTAAATTCTGAGCATTTAGTGAATTGAGATCTTCTAACTGAAAGGCATTTTCACCCTCATAAATATTAATGAAACTTAGTGGTATAGGGGGCAGCTAGGTGACTCAGTGGATTGAAAGTCAGGTGTAGAGATGGGAGGTCCTAAGTTCAAATCTGACCTCAGATACTTCCTAGCTTTGTGACCCTGGGCAAGTCACTTAACCCCCATTGCCTAGCCCTTACTGCTCTTCTGTCTTAGAGCCAATTCTGTTCTAAGACAGAAGGTAAAGGTTTAAAAAAAAAGGAAACAGTGGTACAAAATCTACAATTCATATATAGTTCTGGAAAAATATGCCTTATTCAAAATAAATAAAAGCTGGCTTTTATTTAACATTTGAAGGTTTGCGAAGCACTTTACAAATATCTAATTTTATCCTCCCTGTTTTACTAATAAGGACTCTAAGGCAGACAGAGGTGAAATGACTGGCCCAGTTTCTGAGTGTCAGAGCGTGGATTTGAACTGAAGTCTTCCTGACTCCAGGCCAAGCATTCTAACTACCATGCCCCCTAGCTGCTTTTGTTTCAAAAGAAATAGGATAGGCAAAATGGGAGTAGAACCATATCCATGTAAGGAAGTCTAAGACCCAGAAGAGGAAACTTTTAAGTAAAAGATCACCAAAAGGGAGAAAAAAGAGGTATTATTGTCTTCAGAGTATCTCATAAACTCCCTTGTCAGAAGCAGTAAATAGATGAGGACCTGGAAAGAGTTAATAAGGCTGACATAGTGCTGCCTGATATATGGAGATAGCAGACTTCAATTATCTGGACATCTGCTGGATCTTCCCTCCCTCTCCCACTCCTTGTTTTTCCCTTTCTCTCTCCTCTCCTCTCCTCTCTTTTTTTTTTTTAAACCCTTGTACTTCGGTGTATTGTCTCATAGGTGGAAGATTGGTAAGGGTGGGCAATGGGGGTCAAGTGACTTGCCCAGGGTCATACAGCTGGGAAGTGGCTGAGGCCAGGTTTGAACCTAGGACCTCCTGTCTCTAGGCCTGACTCTCACTCCACTGAGCTACCCAGCTGCCCCCCTCTCCTCTCTTTTAATCTCCTTCCCTGTACTTCAAAGCAGATCAGCAAATGATTTCTTGACTTAACCTTACTGGTAATTTCATCCTTCAGAATGTGAGGGATCAGTTAGAGAAAGTTCTTTTTGGATCTTGTTCTGACCAATAAGGATAAACAGGTTGCTGGAATGGAAGCCATGGGTATGTTAGAAGGAAATTATCTTTCCATCTTATAATTTGTGATAAAGACACAAAAGGTGGTGATAATATGCCTTGATAAAGATGATATTGCCGCTTAATAAAAACATTCTAGATTAGTGGTTCCCAAACTTTTTTGGAATACTGCCCCCTTTCCAGAAAAAAAATTACTTAGCTCCCCTGGAAATTAATTTTTAAAAATTTTAATAGTAATTAATAGGAAAGATAAATGCACCTGTGGCCATCACTGCTTTCCTGGATCGCTGAAGCACCCACCAGGGGGCGGTGGTGCCCACTTTGGGAATCACTGTTCTAGATCAAGAGAAGATCTTCATGTGTAACCTATATCAGACTGTTCACCATCTGTAGGGGAGAGGGAGAGAATCTAAATTGCAAAATGTCAGAAAACAATTTCTAAAAATTGTTTCTTTATGTAATGAAAGAGTAAACAAAAAATCAATTTAATTTAATTAAAAAAAATAAAAAACCCCAACAAAGTCACCTTCTGCAAGAAAAAAAAAAAAGAAGACTTTTATGGGGTGGCTAGGTGACTCAATGGATAGAGAGCCAAGCCTGGAGATGGGAAGTTCTGTGTCCAAATGTGGCCTCAGACAATTCCTAGTTGCATGAACCTAAGCAAATCACTTAACCTCAATTCTCTAGCCTTTGTCCTACTGTCTTAGAACTGATACTAAGATAGAAGGTAAGAGTTTGTTTATTACTTTTTTTTAAGGAGAGAGAGAGAGAGAGAGAGAGAGAGAGAGAGAGAGAGAAAGACCTTTATAGTTCAAATGATCTTATTTCAGCCTGCTTGCCACACCTCTATCTGTATCTATTTCCAGAATCAAGGAGCCTGCCACCCATGGAGTACGTGGGTTCCTATTTCTCAGTCTTTAGAGACAATATTTCCTGATCACAGAGAAATATCAGGAATCCTGAGACCCTAGGATTTTTAATCTTAGCTTCGGTGATAGTATGGGAGTTATAGGGATTCTCTGTTCTTTTTTTTAATTACACAAACCATTTTTGACAATTGTTTTGTGACATTTTCTGATTCAGATTCTTTCCCTTCTTCCTTTCTCACCCCTCCCAGGTGACAAATAGTCTGATACAGGTTATACCAGTGCTTTCATGCAATATATATTTTCATATTTCCCATGCTGTGGCAGAAGACATATCACACATACAATAAAAAAACTCACAAAGGAAATAAAGTAAAAGATGGCATGCTTGATTTCATAGAGTTCTTTAGAAGGAGGGACTTATCTCCAGTCCAGTTGCTAAAGCAGTCAGAGGGGGCATTTCAAAACCAAAAAAAGTTGTGGAGATTACAATTGCTTCCTTTAGTGCTTGAAGGGCTCTGGATTGGATTTCCCCAAGTACAAGATAAACTAGATGATTTTAAACCAGACTCATAGATCTGAGCTGAAGAGACCTCAAAGTCCATTTTGATGAGGAAATGAAGCTCAGGAAGGTTGCCTCCACCATCACAAAGCAAGCAGTAGAGGCAGAATTTGGACCTAGCCTCTCCAAATCCGTCAGTCCTAGACTTTGTTTTTGTTTTTGAATTGTGGCTGACTCTTTGTCAACTCATTTAGGATGTTCTTGGCAAAGATACTGGAGTGATTTTCTTCAGCTCATTTTACAGATGAGAAAACTGAGGCAACCGGGGTTAAGTGACTTACCCAGGGTCCCACAGTGTGGGACCAAATTTGAATTTCAGATCTGTTGCTCTATCCATCGCATAACATAGCTGCCCCTTAGTCCTTTGCTGCCTCCCTTGAAACATGGCATTTTCAGGATGAAAATAATGTCTCCAGTGATTATCCGATCCATCCCCCTGGTATTCAGGTAGTGATTATTTACCCACCTCCCTGGCATTCACACTTAAGCCTTCCTGGAGGTATGGCTATGTCCCAGGGCAGTGCTGGCTGGCAAACTCTTGGGGGATCAAGGCATACACCCTTCCTGAGGGTTCCCTCACACCAGATTTCTTTCTTCCCCAGCGGCTCCCGCGGAGATGGTAAAGGAGGCGGATTGCTCGGTGGGGTGTTACTCATGAGCCCTCTACCCTTCTGCCAACATCATCACTTCCAGCTGGAGAGAGGGAGGGGAGGGGGAGGAGGAGGATTCAGTCGGGATGCAACCTGGGCAGATTCCGCCGTGAGCAAATTGCCTGCCGGGAGCTCCGCCTCCCCTCGTGGCTGACAGCTCAGCTGGTGCCGAGCAACTCGTGCCAGCCAGTCGTGTCTCCGCCTGGGAGCGTGTGTATGTGTGTGTCTGTGTATGTGTGTGTGTGTGTGCGCGCACGGCCCGCACTAGGACGCCGCGCTCAGCCCCAGCTCCCCAAACAGCTCCCGGCTCGGCTCAGCTCGGCTCCTCTCGCTCTGTGCCGCTTCCAAAGTAAAGCTTCCTGCCGAGAACAGTCCCTCCCTTGTGCCTGCCATGCAGTTAGAGACTGGCCACGTCGGATCGGTTTTCTGAACGGGGACTTTTCTCTAGTGGAGCAGGAGGAGCTGGGTTAGTAGAGTCTCCTGCCTTTAGCTCCCTAGATCCGTGGACAATCCCTTCTCCTCCTCCTCCTCCTCTTCTTCCCCGGCTGCTTCCCTTTTCCCATGAGAAACGGCTCCCTGAGGACGAGAGAAAAGAGGCTGAAAGATGGAGCAGATGTGGACGAGGTAAGTGAACTGCTCTTGCCTCTTCTCTTAGCTCCCTCATTTTGCTGCCTTGGCGCTGCCATTCTTTTGAAAGGACTCCTCTCTCCAAGTCTCGTGTCCTAAAGCTCACCTGGCTGCTGCTTGTCTGATTGCTTCCTTCTTTCTTCTTCCCGTCTGTCATTTGGGGGCAGATATATCAGGAGCTTCTGTGTTTCCTCTGTATTGTCTATTTCCTCTCCTGTTGATGCTCTGACCTTCCCAGGCCCAAAGTTAAAAAAATAAATAAATAAAATAGCCATCCATCTTTGCCTGGAAGTTTACGTAAAGCTCTCTTCTTCAGCCGGGTTATGCTTAGGAAGAAATCTTCCCTGAAGCTGCATAGCAGTTAGGAGTTTCTATATAGGAACAGTTTTTGCTGTCAGTTCTGGCTCTTTTCCCCTTCCCTACTTTCTTCTTGCTTTCCTCACCCCCTGCCATGAGCAGACATCAAGGCAGATGGCTGCCTGAATGGTACCCTGCTCTCTCATCTCCAGGGCCAGTCTAGCTCCTAGTCTTTGGCAATACCAGAGATTGGGATGAGAGAGAGAGAGAGAGAGAGAGAGAGAGAGAGAGAGAGAGAGAGAGAGAGAGAGAGAGAGAGAGAGAGAGAGAGAGAGAGAGAGAGAGAGACAGAC
>NC_058133.1:472659638-472697215 GCF_016433145.1 Gracilinanus agilis
AGAGAGACAGAGAGACAGACACAGACACAGACACAGACACAGACACACAGACAGAGACAGAGTGAGAGAGAGAGGAGAGAGACAGAGAGTGAGAAAGAGAGGAGAGAGACAGAGAGTGAGAGAGTACAGAGAGAAAGAGTGACAGAGAGACAGACTTGTACCATTGCATCAAGGTTTTGGGGACAGTAATAGTAGTCCAGTTTTCCTCCTAGTCATAGCCCCAGTTCATCTTTTGCTCAGAAGACTGTTGGAGAGAGTAATTGAATTCTGAAGATGCCCCAGGAAGTTATTTCCTACTCTTTCATACATTCCACATAGTCTTTCTAAAAGCCCTGGAAATTCTTGCTTGACTCTCCTACCTACACCTAAAGTCTAGGGTAATTATTTCCAACCTAGAAGCAGCTAGATGGTGAATTGGATGGAGTGCTATCCTGGAATCAGGAAGCCTCACCTTCTTGAGTTCAAATCTGACCTCAGGCACTTACTAGCCATGTGAATCTGGGTAGGTCACTTAGCCCTGTGTGCCTCAGTTTCCTCATCTATAAAATGATCTGGAGAAGGAAATGGTAAACTTCTCCAGAATCTTTACCAAGAAAACCCCAAGTGGGGCCATAAAGAGTCAAACATGAATGAAAAAAATGAAACAACAAATTTCTTGCCTATCCTTCTATCTGTTCCTGAGAACTTTAAAGGAGATAGGATGAGAAAATATTTATTTGCCTTAAGTGTTCATTCAATTCAACAACTGTGTATAAAGGACTTGCTATGTACATGGCCCAGTATTAGACACTTGAGATATAAGGAATGGAGAAACCATCCCTGCCCTTAGAAAACTTTTTGGCTCAGGTAGAAGGATGAGAGAGGGAAGAGACTTACCTTCCTGTAGTGTTCCCCTGACACTGTCGCCTATAGGATCAAACATAAACTCCTTTGTTTGGCTTTTGAGCTCTTCACAACCTGGCCCCAGTCTACCTTTCCAATTGCATTATACATTACCTTGCTTGCCATATTCTGTGGTCTAGCCACAACAACTTCCTTGCTGTTCCTCACATATGATGGTCCATTTCCTGACTCCATTCCTTTGTGTTGGTTGTCTCATGCTTGAAATGTACTCACAGAATCTCTGACTCTTAGAATCCCTTGTTTCCTTCAGAATTCAGTTCTAACACTAACTCCTATATGAAGGCTTTCCTTATCTCAGTCCCTCCCCCATCTCTGAATACTCCACCAAATTACTTTGTGAAATTTTGTAGATATTTTACATATGCTCCTTCCCCCCCCCCCCACTAACCCTTGCATTTATTCTTTGAATTAATACTGTGTATTGGTTCCAAGACAGAAGAGTGGAAAGGGCTAGGCACTTGGGGTTAAGTGACTTGCCCAGGGTCACATAGCAAGGAAGTGTCTAAGGCCAGATTTGAACCCAAGTCTTCCTATCTCTGAGCCTGGATCTCTATCCACTGAGCCACCTAGTTGCCCTCATATATGATTTTAAATGTACATGTTGCCTCCCTCATGATACGATGTGTTTCTTGAAGTTATCGATTCTAAGATAGAAGGCAAGGGTTTTTTAAAAAAGACAGAAAAAAATCTAATGTAAAAAAAAAAAAAAGACCAAATTGAGGGGCAGCTAAGGGGTGGCTCAGTGGATTGGATAGAAAGTGAAATCTGGAGACAGGACATCCTGGGTTCAAATATGACCTGAGATTCTTCCTAGTTGTGTGGCTCTAGGCAAGTCACTCAACTCTAATTGTCTAGCCTTTACTGCTTTTTTGCCTTATAACCAATACTAACTATCTATTTTAAAATGGAACATAAGGGTTAAAAAGAAGTTGCTTTTGGAGATGCTTTGAAGATCCTTTCTATGGCATGTTTAGGCATATAGCTCTGTCCAGGATCCTTAGAGCCACTCTGTTTCATTCTAGAGGGGAGCAACTCTAGACATCTTGTCACAGGATGGGAGGCAGTCTGAGGCTAGGTTGTTCCCCTGTCTTGTTGCTAATAAAATGCTCCTAACAGTAGATGCCTGTGCCTGAAATGCTGTTAGACTAGCATCTCAGTCCGAGGATAACCCACAGGTGGAGGGCTCTTTCAAATGTAACGTTAAAGCAATATGGAATAATGATTATCTGTGAAAACTTGGCTACTCTCAGCAATGCGAAGTTCTGGGACGATTCTGAAAGGCCTGTGATGGGGAATGGTGTCCCCACCTCTAGAGAAAGAGCTGTTGGAGTCGTTTCTCACATCACTATATTTTTGGTTTTATTTTGGGGTTTTGGTTATGTGTAAGTGTGTGTTTTGCAGGACAATAAAAATGAAAAAAGAAAAAGAAAAGTAACATTAAGGCAAAGCCCCATAAAAAAAAAATCTGATATTCATTTAAGCAACCTGACAAGCACTACAGCCAGGTTGTAACTTGACTTGTTAAGTAAGTAAATCCTAAAGCTTCTCTGAATTTCCCCTCTGGATCAAGCAGCTCTCCAGTGCCTTGCCTTAAACTACCAAGTGATATCGGATGGTCGAATAACAGCCAAAAAGAGGGGGCAGCTAGATGGCTCAGTGAATTGAGAGCAAGTCCTAGAGGGGAAAGTACTTGGTTCAAATTTGACCTCAGACACTTTCTAGCTGTGTGATCTTGACCAAGTCACTTAACCCCTATTGTCTAGCCCTTAGTGCTCTTCTGCCTTGGAATGGATACATAATATTGATTCTAAGATAGAAGGTAAGGGTTTTTTTTTTTAAAAACAGCCAGAAAGAAATGGGGCAGTTACTTCAGGTTATTCATAATTCTCTTCCTCTTTTGGGTGGAAACTTTGTGCTTGTTCCTAATCAGCAGAAAAACTGAAGAGAAATCCAGTCTGAGACAAATCCTTTGTTTATTTAAAAAATTTGTCCCAGTCAAATGACTCTGACACTATAAAGAGATGCCACTAATTGAAGTTTAGTGAGCAAAATTTCTAAATTTGTTCCATTGTTCCAACCTGTCACTTAATCATACATACAAAATGAGTCAAATTTCTTTGTCGCTGCTTTAAATATGTAGTGGGGAGAGTAGAAGAGGAGGGAGGATGGGAATGTTTAATGTAGAATTACAGATTTAGTGCCTGAAGGAATCTCAGAGATCATCTAGTCTAGGGATTTGTAACCTGTTTTGTTTCATGGACTCCTCTAATAGTCTAGTTATGCCAATAGACCCCTCCCCAAAATGATGTTTTTAAATGCATAAAACATGTTTCCAAAATATTTTTTAAAGTTCACAATTCCAGTTTAAGAACACCTGATCTAGTTTAACCACTTGGTTTTACAGATGAAGCAACTGAGACTCAGTTGGTCTTGAGAGATTTGCTGATACTTAGCATTCGTGTAACCTCAGTTTACCTCTTTTGAACTTAATTTCCTCATCTATTAAAACAGGAGGGGAATTCAACTAAAACATTTCTGAGGCTCTTTCCAGCTTTAAAATAGTGGTCAAATATTCATGGCTAAAGTACAGGTAGTGAATAGATGAAGTGAGATTTGAACCCACCAACACTGAGGGTCCCAAACTAGCATTTTTCTGCTTTCTTTTCTCCTCCCAGCCTTCAGCCCAGCCTTCATAGAGACAAAAAGTCCACTTGCTATACTTAGATTGCATTCCACAGACATCTATTGGGAGTATATTTGTTTTTAACCTCCCCTAAATTAAACTACTAGCCTAAGAGAAGCAACAACTTGGCATTTTTTCACTGGCTTCTCTTGAGTCATAATGCTGTGGTTAGAACTCAGTTATTAATAACAGGGTGGTAGAAGATGTCTGGAAATAGGGACTATAAATGAAGAAGGAAACCATTTGTCCAGATTTATTGTACAACTGGAAGGGACCTGAGAGGCCATCCAGCCTAGCCTTCTCATTTTCCAGATGAAGAAACTGATGCCCACAAAGGCTAATGACTTGCTCAAGGTCACACAGTAAATGTCAGGGTGGGATTTGAACCCAAAGCCTCTGACTCTGGAACCAACAGTCTTTCCCCTGTACCATGGTTCTCTGGATTTGGTCACATGTTTGCTGTTGATTCTTTTCCTTAATATATACATGGTTGCTCATATTTTTATTTTTTCTGTTTCAACAAAAAGCAGTTTCATAAGTTTCATTGTGGATAGATGAATTTAACAGTACTCTTAGGAGCAAACTCACTATTACTAGGGTGTCCTGGACCAATAATTATGACCTTTTCATGTGTAAATGACTCTTTAGACTTTCTCTAACATCATATATTAGTCATGTTTGGGTGATTATAATGACTTTTGCAACATTCACTTTAATAAACAATTATTAAGAGCCTATTCCGGGGCAAGAGGATAGAGAGCCAGGCTCCTGGGTTCAAATGTGACCTCAGGTCCTTTTTTCTGTGTGACCCTGGGCAAGTCACTTAACCCCAATTGCCTAATCCTTACCTTTCTTTTCTTAGAATTGATACTTCGTAGGGTCACAATTGACCCCTAAATAGATGACTTCTAAGGTCTCTTCCATCTCCGAATTTATGAGCATATGAGCTTAATAGTGTTGTGGAGAAAATATTTTGTAAATCTTAAAGTGCTATTTAATCTTCATTTGTTGTATGAAGGCTGAACTGAATCACAACCATAGCTATATTTAGAGATTTAAAAAACAGAATTGAATGAAACTCTCTTGGGAAATAGGATGATGATGATGATGATGATGATGATGATAATAATAATAATAATAAACTCCCTTTAAATAGATAGCATTTCCAAATTTCAGATTTTGTGACTTGCATGATTGAACTACTATGTCAGATATTGGTGGGGTTACAATATTTAATTCATAGGAGTCATCGAAGCTGAGATCTGGAAGGGATTAAGTGGATAGTCTAGATCAGTGATTGCCAAAGTGGGCGCTACCGCCCCCTGGTGGGTGCTGCAGCGATCCAGGGAGGCGGTGATGGCCACAATTTTTTTGTATTACATTCTATTCTGAGTTCAATAAATAGTTTCATAATTTCCAGGGGACGCTAAGTAATATTTTTTTCTGGAAAGGGGGCGGTAGGCCAAAAAAGTTTGGGAACCACTGATCTAGATCTACTTAAACCTAAATCAAAACCTTTAAAAAAAAAAAAAAGACTGGGTCCTCCCTATGTTGTCCTGGCTGGAAATAGAGTAGCCACTCACAGGCTTGAACCCAATGCAGATTGGATGCTTTGACTCACCCTGTTTTACATCTGGGGTGGTTTGGTTTGCCCCTCCATGGGCAGTGTGGTGGCACCCTGTTCCAGGGTCTCAGCATCTTGGTGCTGCAGCTCAGAACTCACAAACTCAAGCATTCCATCATCCACTGCCTCCTGGGAAATTACAGGCAATGCCACACGGCCAGAAATCTGCTCTGAGATCCTTGACAAGTAATTATTTTGGCTAGCCTCGACCTGAAGGCCTCTGGTGATGAGGAACCTACTCCCTCCCAATGCTTTTCATTCCACTTTTGAACATTTCTAATTGTTAGGAAGTTAATTATAGAGAGTTGAAATCGAGCTCTCTGTAACTCCCAGGCATTACACAAAATTGCAGGATCTTGGGGTGAGCAGAACCACAGAGGCTACGTTGTCCAATTTATACCTGAGATCTAAGAGCCCCTTTATATGATTCAACAAAAGTGGTCATTCAGCTGTTGCTTCAGAACCTCTAACAAGGAGTAGTAACTTCTCACCCCTTTGGTAGACCTTTTTTTACCCTAATTGTAGAAGAAGTTTTTTATTAATTGTATAATTTATATTTTTGTAATAAATTGATTTTAATTGTATAATTGTAAAAGAAGTTTTTCTTTACTTCTAGCAAAAGTTGACTCCTAGTTCTGTTCTTTAGGACCAAGCAGAACAAAGCTATTCCTTTTCTTATATCATAGTTCTTCAAATACTTGAAGACAACTATCAATTCCCCAAGTCTTCTCTCTCGATTAAACAGTCTCAGTTCCCCTCAATCAATTTTTATATGGCACGGTTTCCATTTCTCTAGTCATCATGGCCTCCTTCCTTTGGTTACACTACAGTTGGCCAAAGTTCTTTCTAAAATGTAGGACCTAGTGGGCAGCTGGATAGCTCAGTGGATTGAGAGCCAGGCCTAGAGATGGGAGGTCCTAGGTTCAAATCTAGCCTCAGACACTTCCTAGTTGCGTGACCCTGGGCAAGTCACTTAACCCCCATTGCCTAGTCCTTACCATTCTTCTGCCTTGGAACCAATACATAGTAGTCTAAAAGGGAAAGTAAGAAGTAAGGGTAAAAAAATAAAATAAAATGTAGGACTCAGAATTAAATGTAATGTGCTTTGACCATGGCATATTTTGAATAATGTCACTATTCATATAGGCTAAGATTCCTGTAGCTTTTTTTTTCCTGGGTGTTGTATCATTCTAGATTTTCTATTGACCTTGTGGTCCACTAAGACCTCCAGATTTGATTTACATGAACTGTAAAGATAGAGCCAAACCTACTCCATCTTACACTGCCTCATAAAGCCATTGTGAGGATCAAATGAGATAGTCTATCTAAAGTGCTTAGCTTAGTGCCCTGCACTTAATAGATGCTTGTACCCTTCCTCTTTCCCTCTGGTACAATTGGTTTTTGACCTCAAATGTAGAATCCTACACTTACTAATTTTATAAATTTGGCTCATCATTGTAACTTATTGGAAATTTTTGTATCTCAACTCACATCCAATGGAATGACTATCTCTCATAGATTTGTGTTGTTTGCAATTTGCTGGACATGTCTTTGGGGACTTCATCTGAGTCACTGATAAAGATGTCAACATCAGGACAAGGACAGATCACTGAGGCATGCTGCAAAGAGACCTCCCTCCAGGTTGACAGCCATAAATGGCTACTTTTTGCATCGTCTGGTTATTTAACCAATTCTGGACCAATAGAGAAGACCTCCCCTTTGCTGTCATATACCTTATAGTCTAGTAAGGGGGAAAGAAGCAAACATTATACATAAGTGCATAAGGGCATTGCAAAACAAAGTGCTATATAAGATTTGAGTGATCAGCCAGGAAAATCAGCAAGGGTCTCAAGGAGAAAGTCATCAGGCAAGGAACAAAGGGAAAGAGAGTTCAGGCATGGGGAGCTACGAGGTAAAAAATGTGGAAGGGAGAGAGTGGAATCAAATTAAATTCAACAAGCATATATTAATCTCTGTACAAAATGCTGGATTAGGTGCTTGAAAAATAAATAAAAATGAACAAGAGTTCCAAGGATTGGGCAATCGACTAGGAGCTTTGCAGTGGCAAATTAGACATGCCCAAAGTGAGATCTGAACTGGAAATCCCAGAATCTGAGATACATACAAAATATTAAGGACTCAGGAACAAGGTTCATGGGGGATGAAAGAGAGTATAACCCAGGAGAATCAGATGGAAGAGACTTAAGAGCAGCCAACCCAGGGATGAATATAGCGATATAATGTTATATATGCCAAGAATAGTGCTTGACACATAGTGAGTCCTTTTAAATCATTCATTCAAGTGCACTTTCATAAGTCTAATCTTTCTTCAAACGAGCAAAGGCTTCAAGAAGAAGTTAGTAATGAAATCTCATATTATTCGTTAGACTAGGGGATGGATGCTATTACCCCCATTTTCCAGATAGTGAAATTGAAGCATTTCAGGGATAATTGCATTCCCTGGCTCAATCAAGAAGTCAGAAGTTGTGATGGATTTAGAAACCACATCCTGGAGAGGCAGTAGCATCGATTGGATTTGGCACTAACCTGGAAGTCCTAAATTAAAATCCCACCAGTGTATGACCATGGGCAAATCACTTAATCTCTGAGACTCAGTATCTTATCTTTAGGATGAATGCAATGCCTGTAACACTTCCCAAGGATTAATGTGTAGTTGAACTAAGATAATGTAGGTAAGAGGGGTGGCTTTGCAAATTTTCAAAGCATTATATAAAATATCAGCTATCTTCTGAGCGCAAGCTTTGGCATAGAGGGAGCAAATTTTCTTCAGAATTAGAAATGATAAGAATAGAATTGGTCAATAAACAAAAGGACCAGCAACACAGGGAGAGAAGTGAAGTGAGAGATAACGTGGTGTTGTGTAAAGAACTCATTTCTTAAGAGTCAGGAAGACCTGAGTTCAAATCTGGTCTCAGACATTTACTAACTATGTGACTTTTGGTTAAGTCATTGAACATTTACCTGCCTTGGTTTCCTCAACTGTAAAATAGAAATATAATAGTACCTACTGCACAGGGTCCAGTCTCAAATGAAATGATATTTATAAGTGCTTAGCATATAGTAGGCACTTAATAAATATTTATTCCCTTCCCTACCAAAAGAGATAGAGTAATAGATAAACAGAGAGAGATAGAGAGATAGCCTGGGCAACTCAATTAATCTTCCCATGTCTTGGTTTGTATAAGATAGGGAAAGGACTTATAAATATTAAAATCTTATAGAGATGAAAGGTGTCATTGTTATTATTATTTTGGAGTATCTCATAATAACCAACATTTTTTGCTATTCTCTTTGTAACCTCATTTGGGTTTTTTCTTGGCAAGGATAATGGAATAATTGCCATTTTCTTCTCAAGCTCATTTTACAGATGAAGAAACTGAGGCCAACAGGGTTGAATGACTGGTCTAAGGTCACATAGCTAGTAAATGTCTAAGATTGTCATATTTGAACTCAGGACTTTCTGATTCTAGGCCTAGCACTCTCTCCACTGCACCATCTAAGCAGCCCCAACGTTGACTTAGGGATTTAAGATTAGCAAAGCAGTTTATATTATTATTTCATTAGTTCCTCACAGGAATGAGATTGAGTGGGCAGATATTTGATCTTTCTGTCTGTCTGTCTCTCTTTTTTCTCCATCCTTCCTTCCTTCCTTCCTCCTTTCCTTTCTTCCTTCTTTCCTTCCTACCTCCCTTTCTACCTCACTCCCTCGCTGTCCTCTCTCTCCTTTCCTTCCCTTCCCTTCCTTTCTAACAATTCTAAGATGGAAGGGCAAGAGCTTGGCAAATGAGGTTAAATGACTTGCCCAGGGTCATACAGCTAGGAAGTGTTTGAGGTCACATTTGAACCCGTGTTCTCTTGTCTCCAGTCCTGGCTCTCTATCTACTGTGCCACCTTGCTGCCCCTATATGTATCTCTTTCAAAGCTAGAACTATTTCAGAAAATGGATTTGCTCATGGAAGGAGGAAGACATATCTGTTTTTACACCTGGCTCACTGGGTTCATCTTGGGCAGCAAAGTGGATAGAGTGACAGACTTGTAGTCAGGAAGCCCTGAGTTCACATCCTGCTTTTAGACACTAGCTGGGTGGCACAGTGGCTAGAATGCCAGCCTCAGACACTAGGTGTGTGACCCTGGGCAAGTCACTTAACCCTGTTTTTCTCAGTTTCCTCATTTATACAATGAGCTGAAGAAAGCAAACCACTCTAGTATCTCTGCCAAGAAAATCCCAAATGGGGTCACGAAGAATCTGGCATGAATGAAAAACCACTGAAAAACAACACATCCAGGGCCAATCATCCTCTCTGGGTCTCGGTTTTCACATGTTTAAAACATAGTTATGCTACAGGAGATGAGAGGGAAGAGGGGAGGGAGACAACATGAATCATGTAACCTTGGAAAACTTGTGTGTAGATTTGTTACTGCAATAAAATAAAGACAATTAAAAATAAAATAAAATATAGTTGTGAGGATCGAATCAAACACTATAGTAATGAATATAAAATGCTTTGTAAACTTTAGCTGTAGAAGTGTTGACTATCATCACTGTCATCACCATCATCTTGTGGGGAAAATAGTTTGCTTGCATCGTTGCCCTCCATCCCCCCAGTTCTTTTAGTCCCACAGAATTCCTTAAATGACCTCCATCCCTTGAACCCAATATAACAGCACTTTCTGGCAAACCCTAGAGGACAACCATATGAAGCAATTCATTTGGATTCTTCTTAAAAAGGTCTAACGTACAAGGTGGAAAGGTCTTAAAAGTATGATCTCTCTCCCCTCCCACCCCTTCCCCAAAGGGGATGTTGCAGGTAGGCATTGTTCTCCTCCCATTCCAGCTGTTAAAAGATTGCCAACCCAGAAAACCAGCCTCCCAGAGTAGTTCATTTGGCCCTTGGCACTGCCAGTGAATAGAGCGAGCTGAGTGAAGGGTGTAATTGCAGTCTGTGCTGCAGGAGAGTGCATTGTTAATGTACTGGTGACAAGCTGGGAACACACTTGCTCATCAAGGCTAACAAATGAATTCGTCCCCATAAGAGCAGTCTTGACCAATCATGTTCATGGGAGTTGTAATGACTGTTCTTGTATCTGGAAAAATGGAAGCTCATTTTCATATAAATGTATATTTCACGTATAAAAGTTTTTACTCACATTTCTAGGAGTGTTCTTTTAGATGAAATCCTTGCTCTCTGCAGCTTTTGCTTCTTCTGCCTCAATGCATTGGGACGTGTGATAGCGTGATCTTTGTGCCAAAGAGAGGTAGTTGGCACCATACAAAGCATAGAAGTTACAGTTGCCATATCCTGGCACACTGTGTAGGAAAGCAGACAGGAGTATGAAGGAAGGAAAAACTCAGAAGGCTCCCTATTGATCTTCTCCCTTTTCAGGAGTTTGTCTTTGTGTCTCTATCTCCATTGGTCACAGATGTAGATCTGAAAGGGACATTAGAGATCATCTAATCGAACCCTATCATTTTACAGCTCAGGAAACTGAGGCCCAACAGGGGAAATGTCCTGCGATTTGAACCCAGATCCTCTGATTATGAATCCAGGATGCTTTCCATTTTACTACTCCATCTGATTTTGTATATTTTTTAATGCCACATTTGTTTGCTTGTTGCATGAAAGTTCCTAAGTTTCTCCTTCCTGAACAAGAGAAGACATCATTTAACAACAAAAAATGTATACAGGTATCCTTTCCACATCTTGGCAGGGACATAGGGGTGAAGCACCCCCTTGATTTGGAAAATATGTGTAATATTTTTTGGCTCTCCCTTTGTACCAGAAAAGAAGTTTGAATTTTTCCTTTTTCTCTTATGGGTTGTTATAGCACCTTAATGTAAAATGTGGGTTAAATATTTGGTCAGAGGCAATATACAGGTCAATGTTAACATTTCTAGCTTTTGTGTATCATCTACTGGATTTTGCTTTCTTTTTGCAAGCTTTCACTTTTTTACTTATTTTAACTTTAAAAAAGAAATTGTGTATATGAATGGCATTAAAAGATCAAATATGTAGACATTATACAGTACTATACTCACATTTTATGTACTTTTGAGTTACTAAACTTTTTCTGTGTTGCCTGCCAGCCTTCACATGTCTTCTTTGGCTTCCACAAAACTCTCCCAAAATTCTCATATAATTTTTTATGCTGACCATGATACAACAAAACCTCAAAAACGAGAGTTGTGATGCAGAAGGGATACTTTTTATATAAAACTATCTTGCTTTTTTCTATTGATCAGTTCTTTCTCTGGTGGTGGACACATAGCAAGTTGTTTTTTTTTTTTTTAACTCTTCCCTTCCATCTTGGAGTCAATACTGTGTATTGGCTCCAAGGCAGAAGAGTGATAAGGGCTAGGCAGTGGGGGTCAAGTGACTTGCCCAGGGTTATGCAGCTGGGAAGTATCTGAGGTTCAGATTTGAACCCAGGACCTCCTGCCTCTAGGCCTGGCTCTCAATACACTGAGCTACCCAGCTGCCCCCACAAGTTATTTTTTGAACAGTATTTCTGTTGCTGTATATAATGTTCTCTTGGCTCTGCTCATTTCACTCCTCATAATTCCATGAAGATCATTCTTTTTCTTTTTTTAATTAACCTGTTCGTCATTTCTTATGGTACAGTAGTACTCTGTGACAACCATATGCCACAATGTGTTCAGCCATTCCCCAACTGACGGCCATTCCCTTGATTTCCAGTTCTTTGTCCCCACAAATATTTTAGAACACATAGGTGCTTTTCCTTTTTGTCCAACTCTTTATGACCCTGTGGACCATACTGTCCATGGGATTTTCTTGGCAAAGATACTGGAGTGGTTTGTCATTTCCTTCCCCAGCAGATTAAAGCAAGCAGAGGTTGGGTGACTTGCCCAGGGGCACACAGCTAGTAAGGGTCCGGGGTCAGATCTGAACTTGGGTCTTCCTAAATCCAAGCCCAGTGTTCTCTCCACTACACTACCTAGCTGCCCCATCCTACCTTCTTGTCTTTTGGTAGAGATGTAATTGATGATTATCGAACAGCTAAAGGGAACAACCGACTCTTTCTGCAGGTACTTAGTGACTTGGATGGCACACCTCAGGAGAGGGCCAGTGCTTGCCATTCCCTTTATCTACCATCAAAGTAATCATAGGATGCCAAATGCCCTGGAGAGGGGTCCATCAAATCGTCTTGTCAAGGACGTTTCTAATTGTGTGAATTGTAGATGAGTTTATATTTGAGAGCAGGGATTGTTTTAATTTTTATCATCGCATCTCCATCACCTGGCAATAAATAGCTAATTTTTAAAAAAATGAATGAATGAAAACACATTTATTCAGTGCTTCTAGGAACACAGCACTGAGATAAGCATGAAGGATGCCGACACAAAATTAAAGACAGCTCTTACCTTTTGATTATTTGCTTAAGACCAGGATTTAAGATGAAAACTCACCTCGTAGGCACACAGCACACCTTCTGTCTTGAAACTCCAGAGTCTAGGATGGCAAAGAATCCTCCATCAGCAGGTCACAATTTAGGAAAAATCCAGAGCAGACAAGCAGATTGAACTGGAAAGTTATGAATAGAAATGGAAGCCCAGAAATTGGTCCCTGGGGGCACCTTTGCTCAAAATGTCTTTGTTTCTGAACAGGCGCTGCTTGTGAAAGCCCAGAATGCAGGAGCTCTCCAGGCCAAACTTTCACATAGTAAGAAAGTAGGCCACATTTCTCACACTGCTTCCAACCCTTGTACATTTAATTACACGGGCTTGAACTTGGAGATGAGCAGAGAAAAAAGCAAAACGAGATTTTTTTTTTTTTTTGTATAGTAAAGACGATTTTTTCCATTTCTGCTGAGACACTGACCAACAGTTCTTGACCTTTGGCTGATATAAGCTCCCAGAAGATAAAGATTAAGGGGTGTGTGTCTGGGATGTCCCCAAAGTCTTAGGGCAATTTAAGGCTATTACAACTTATTTAGGGCTTTGGGGGCTTTATAAATAAATAGGTAAACATTTAGGATAACAGATGCCTTTATTTTTATATTTATTGGATCCCCACGGGCATAAACATTGGCATGTGAGCACTTGGTAAATATTAAACCAAAGGAATCTGACAGTCTTCTTAAATATTTACCTTCTTCCTTATTTTTCACGAGGAACGATTCTTTTTAGGGTTCTTATAGTCATACACTGACTACTTAGTTGTCTCATTTCAGGGGTTTCAAATAAGAAACATAACTCAAAATTTGTTTCCCTGACCCACTTTTTAAAAAACCCTTACCGGGGGCAGCTGGGTAGCTCAGTGGATTGAGAGCCAGGCCTAGAGATGGGAGGTCCTGGGTTCAAATCTAGCCTCAGACACTTCCCAGCTGTGTGACCCTGGGCAAGTCACTTGACCCCCCTTTGCCTAGCCTTACCACTCTTCCAGCTAGGAGCCAATACACAGTATTGACTCCAAGATGGAAGGTAAGGGTTTGGAAAAGAAAAAAAATAATCCTGGATGTATTGATTAGGGAAGATTTTATGATGGTATCTGCATTTTAGAAAAGCATTTCAGTGACTGAAGAGAAATTGGATCAGAGAGGGGAGAGCCTTGAGGCAGGCTGACCCACTAGCAGGTTATTTCAATACTCCCAGTGTGAGCTAATAAGGGTCTGCACTAGAATGGGGATGGTGTCAGAGGAAAGAAGGGGCCATAATTGAGACTTGTTGCAAAAATGAAATGGTCTTTGGCAACAGCTTAGATATGGGGTTGGTGGTGGTAGTGGTGACAGATAGAGGAATCAAGGGTGACACCAAAGTTGTGAGCCTGAGGGGGTTGGTTGTCTTCTACAGTAACAGAGAAACTGTGGGGGTTGGGGGGAGGATTTAGGGGGAAAGATTATGAGTTTGGTTTGAGGCATGTTGATTTGAAGATATCTATTGGACATCCACTTGGAGATGTCTGAAAGGCTGTAGGAGATATGGGATTGGAGGCCAGAAGAGAGACTGGATCAGGAAAGGTAGATTGGTAAATTATCAGCATAGGAAGGCAGAAAGACAATTTGGATCATATAACTAAAGAAGACTTATGTGGAAAATTGTAACAATATCTTTACAAATGAGAGAGAGAGACAGACAGACAGACAAAGAGAGAGAATGATAGTAAAGTTGCTTAGCAATAGTTAGGTCCTAGATGAGGTTGTATAACACAAATTTGTAGGAAACCCAATCAGAATGGTTGTGATTTTCTTTACTTTTGTTCAACAGCACATATGTAGGCACAAAGGTGATGAAGGATGGGAGCCTTGGATGGCTGAAATTTGGCTGGGCATAACTGGCAATGTGATAAAGGACTTTGGGATTCAAGGGAAGAAGACAGTGTATAGTTGAATTGGTTTACCAAGATGTTATAATGGAGGGAAGAGGAAAGAGTTACTAGTTGAGGGGAGATGGCCTGGGAGAGAATTGAAGGCTCAAGGGATGGGAGGTCATCCTGCAGATAAAGAATATGAGGGAAGGCAGAAGGAGAGGTGAAAAGTCAATAGATTGTGGTTGGATAAGGGGGTTTCATAATTTAAAATTTTTTATTTTGCTAAATATTTACATGTAAAGGGCACTTACACATAGTAAGTACTTACATGTAAAACATTTTTAAATATTCATTTAAAATTGTTTTAGTTCCAAATTCTTTTCTTTCTTCCCCATTCCCCCTCCTTGAAAAGGCAAGCAATGTGATATCAATTATACATATGAAGTTATACAAAACATTTCCATAAAAGCCATGCTGCAAAATGAGGCAGTGATGAAAAAATAAAGTAAAAGGTATGCCTCAATCTGCATTCATAGTTCAACAATTCTCTCTCTGAAGGTAGCCAGAATTCTTCATCGCAGGTTCTTTGGAATTGTCTTAGATCATTGTCTGGAAACAGAGGGAGAAGCTACATCTTTCATAGTTTATTATCCTCATGATATTGCTGTTACTGTAAACAATGTTCTCATGGTTCTACTCACTGCATTTTTCATGAGTTCATATCAGCCTTCCCAGGTTTTTTAGGATTTCAGAATTATTGAATGTAGACGTCAAACGTTTGTAGATGATGGCAAGTTCAAGGGTATGACCATATTTATATGTGGCTGAAGTGGAGTGAAGGAATAGTAGCTCATGAGAGGTGAATAGGTCAAATAACTGAGTGTTTAGGGTTTTTAAGGGAGAATCTATATAATGTATATGTTGAAGTCCTCTAGTATGAGGGCAGGAGTTGGGAAGAAGAGGAAAATTGTAAGTCCAGGTATCAAACTCATTGAGGAAGGAAGTGGGGATGACCAGAGGTCTATAGACAGTAGCTCCTGGGGTTTTGATTGGGTGGTAGAAGTGAATAGCATGAACCTCAAAAGAAGAAAGGTTCCTGAGTGATAGAAGGGGTAGAACTTGGAAGTGGCAATGGGGAGCAAAGAGTATTCCAACTCTTCCTCCTTGACCAGTGTTGTAGATAAATTAATAAAGTAGGATGTAAATGTTTAAGATTAGGTATTATTAGGAGGCTTATCAAGCAAGGCTGGAGAATTCTAAATGGAATGGGGAAGCAGGAAGTGGCTCTCTGGCTCCTGGGATGGACTCCATGTTGGCTGAGTGCAAATTGCTGCTGACCAACTGACTCAGTGGGAGACCTCAGGGAAAATGGAGTTTGTATCCTGGTATCCTGAAGGAAGAATCATCTGCCTGTGGGAAGTTAGGTCTAGAATGTCAAACCTGACCTGGGCTGCTGGTCATCTCAGGCTGGTTTAATTCCCTAACCTTACCCATCTCAAGGATTACTGGCTGAGGACACTAAGCTAAAGGCTATATCAAGGCATAGCTGGACTATCAGGGATGGAGAGCTGTATCATTGATGGATTTGGATGGGACTCAGCAGTGAGGATCTCACGTCCATCCCTGATAGTCCAGCTGTGCCTTGATATAGCCTTTAGCTTAGTGTAGATAAGTTCCTTCCCTGACCCAGAGACTTGCCCATAGGTTGTTAGAATAGACATCCCTTTCCCTTCTCCAAAACCAAAGTTTATCTAATTAAACCTGTCTTTATAAATCTTTAGTCGCAGGCTACTCACTTATTAGTTTCCCAGACTCCCAGGCTAGGTGAATCTGTGGTGGCAGATGGTCTCAACTGCCAATCCATAATCTCCCATTCCTTGATCTTTGGAGGGGTTTGTGTTTTCCCCGTTTGTTATTCCCAGTCTGTTGCCCTGTCCTCTCAGTCCTCCTTCTCCCCATTTCTCTAAACCTAGTAATATTTAAGTTCCCCCATAAGACCAGTGACCCAAGAAGAATGAGTAAACATATAGCCAGCACTGGAAAAGGGTGGTCAGGGAGACTGTGTGTCATCAGGGGAAAGCCATATTTCAATAAGAGCTAGTAGACAGAAGAAGAGAGAGAGCACTAGATTTAAGACGGAAGGAAATTTGATGCCTATGACACAGGCATTCCAGAGGGCACAGGGGAAGGGCTAGTGGAATTAGGTTGAAACTTTGAGGTAGGAGGGCTGGGAGGAATCAAGGAGGAAGGAGTCATGCAAAGGGGTTTGGATGACAATTGATGAGAGTATGAAGTCACTGGGATTTGAAGGGTATGACCAAGTGTGAGAATTTCATAATTGAATGGAAGGCACTACTCCTCTGCCCTCAAAGGACAGGCATAGCAAGAGATGGGAGCCCTGAATTTAAACTGGAGGTTTTCACATCTCCTTTGGGAAATTGAACTAGCAGCAGGAGATGGAAGATACCTTATGCTGGTACAGATGGAAGTGGTTGTTTCAGGGCAGATAGAAGATGCTTGGCCCAGCCCCTAGCTGCTTTTCCTCAGGGAACATACTGTATCCAGAATTATTATTATCATTATTATTATTAATAATTATTCCAAATAAATTTGCTGAAACATGACCTAAGGAAATGATAAGTTATATTGACCTCTTTTCCCAATTTCCACTCTCACTCTCAAACCTTTGTGCAGCTTTGAGCTGTGGAAGGGAGACAAGAGGAAGAGAATGAATAAAAAGGTAAAGATGGAAAGATAAAGGGGGAGGAATATTCAGGAATGGTTTGCCCTCACTTAGAAGTAGATGGGTGGGCAACTAAGGTAGCACAGTGGATAGAGTGCCAGGCCTGGAGTCAGGAGGATCTAGGTTCAAATATGATCTCAGACACTTCCTAGGACAAGTTACTTAACTCCAATTGTCTGGCAGCAGCAGCAAAAAAATAAAAAATTTTTAAAAATTTTTAAAAAGGAGGAGTAGGAGGAAAAATGGACAAATGAGCAATGGGGCTATTCTTTCCAGTCACACTCATAAAAGCAGTGATTCTGTAAGCAAATGAGGACCCACTTAAGTAGTTTTTCCTTTGAGAACTACAATGATGTCATGTACTCCTAAGTTTTCAGAGCGTGCTCTTATAATCGACTGCATCAAAGGCCTTCAGTGGGTTGAGAAGCATAGCCCCTGGGAGTCTTTGTTTGATATTAGTGGAAATGTTAGGACCAGAAGGCAGATGAGTCTTGCTCTTTGCACTCATCAGACTACATATGAAGAATTGTCTCCAGCTCTGCAAGCTGCATTGTAAGAGGGACATTGTCAAGACTGAGATGGCATTGTTAAATAGCAGTTTATCTGGAAGGAAAAACAGGGTTTTTGGTAGACTTAAAGATCAATGTCAATGGACAAGAAAAATCAACAAGCATTTAAAAGTATTTATTATGTGCCAGGCACTGTGCTATGTACCGAGAACACAAATAAAGTCATGCCTTCCACTTCCCAACTTTCCCATGGCTTTGATATATCACAGGTCAGCATAAGAAATTAAAAGGGAATTTGGGGGGAGTTTTGTGGAAACAGCAGACAACACAGAAAAAGTTCAGAAACTTCGAAATGCATACTAAACCCACAATTTACAATAAGGTACTGTAAACACCCCATAAAAGCAAAAGGAAATTCAGGCTTTCATCTGGTATGGAGGGAGATCCAAAAAACGTTATATAGATTTTCCAGATCACAGGGGTTCTCCTGTTCCTTTTCTCTGTGATGTGGAAGAGATAACTGTATAAGGAAAAGAAATATAGCCCTTGCCCTCAAGAAGCTCACCCTATTTTGGGGGAAAATAAGATTGTATATGTGAGATATAGAAAGTATGAACTGAAAATAATTTCAGAGAGAAGGCACTAGGAATTGGGTTGAGGAGAGGATGAGGAAATGACTACAGAAAGGAGGGCTTTGATCTGAGCCTTGAAAGGAGGTAGAGATGAGGAGGAAGAACCTTCATAGCCAGTGAAAAGATACAATTGCGATGTGGAATAGCAGGTGCAAAAAGGTTCCTGTTAATTTAAGACCAAGCAAGAGATAGAGAAGTTAAAAAAAATGACTGTGAACTTGGGAGAGAGCACTTTCCGTCAAATTATGAGGTGTGAAGTTAGATCGCAGAGAGTTTAGGATTGAGTGAGAGGAAAGAAAGGGGAAATATTGATTAGAGATGGCTTTCTCAAGTTTTCCTCTGAAGAGGAGGAGAAATACAGGATGATAGCTAATGAGGATAATTGGATCAAAAAAGGATATTTTTAAAGAAAGATGGAGACCCAAATGTGTTGGAGAAGTAAGAGGGAATGTTAAGGGGATTGCCTTTGCAAGGAAAAGTGATATATATCTTTATTTGACATGAGAGTGAAGGAGGAGGCACTGGAGGAAGACAACTGAGTGATGTGAGATCAAGAGGTGGGGAGAAGAGGGAGCTCTTGGTGGGGAGAAGAGGGAGCTCTTGGTGTATGGCCTCAATTTTTTCAGTGTAGTATGAGTCAAGATCCTCAGCTGAGATAGTGGCAGGAGGGAGTTGCCATGGAAACTTGAATAGGAATGAAAAGGTTTGGAATAGCTACTATGGTCAGTGGGATTGCACATGGGTTAGAGGGTATGAAAGGATTACTTCGGGGCAACTGGGTGATTCAATGGATTGAAAGCCAGACCTAGAATCAGGAGGTCCTGCTTTCAAATGTGGCCTCAGACACTTCCTCGCTATGACCCTGGGCAAGTCACTTAGCCCCTATTGCCAGCCCTTGCTTAGAATTGATATTAAGCCTTCAGTTATTAATTGATTGATTAATTCATTGATGTTAAGTCTTAGAACTGATGTGAAGAGAGAACGCAAGGGTTTTAAAAAAAGACTTATGGAGTGGTAGAATATTACCAAACTTGAGACAAAAATGATTAAAGTCAAGGTATTACACAGAATGCCATGACTCAAGGATGTTCTAGTGCCCTAGAACAGAGGTGTCAAATATGCATGCAGCCTGCAGGAAAAAACACTCCAAAAGAAAATTTAATTAAGAAATATTTATCAAAATAAAGATATAATTAAATGAAGATAATGTTAATAGATAGTTTTCTAAGACAATATGGAACCAGCAAATTTAGTGGCCCCATTTCTGTTTGAGATCGACACCACAGTTCTAGAAAAGCTTTAGAAACAAAACAAAGATCAAGGTCCTTAGGTTCCCATGGACCTCTCTCAAGTAGGCTTGGCCATATTTTGTTTCTAATTTTCTTGGCTATGATAATAGTTTTAAAAAGCATGTTGCAGAGGATTGTATTCCTTGCAAGGAATGATCTTGCAAGGAATACAATACAAAGAAGGTTAAGAACCCCTGGGTAGAAGAAACTATTGTAGGGGGTGGGAGACAGTACTAGAATCAATCAACAAATATTTGTTGGCCACCTGGCACCTGCACGGCATTTTGCTGGGTGATATGAAAATATAAAGAAGACTAAGGCTGTTCCCTCTGGATTACCCTTCTCAGGGCTTCTTCCTTCCCCAGAGGATGGGTTCACCCTTGGATTCAAAGATCCCCTATTTGTTTGAACTAGTAAAATGAAAGCTCATGAACTCCCACTGGTGAGCTTACCTTTAATAATCAACCAGTAGACATAATTGCATAGCTGCAAATGGCCATGGCAAAAGTGGGTGGTGAGGACAAAGAAATGCTCTCCTCTCCCCCAGAATGACTCATTTTTAGAGGCTGAGTTCTTTCTTGAGTGCTGCTTCCTGCCTCTCGTAACTGGCTTGCTTAGCAAGCTGTATTTTTCAAGGTGACCAGGTGCATGACTAGTCTACTACCATCAGATGATGGGCTGCCCCTCCTGTTCCATCACGAAGAACTTCATATTTCATAACAAAGTAGCAGAGTGTTAATGCCTTGTTAACACATCAATACTTCCTCTTCTTTTTTACTTACCGTTTTACTTTCTGTGATTTCATCCATCTTTATATTTTGTACACCTTGTTACATTCTGGGAGAGGGAAAACCATTTAGTTGGGGATTTACTCCCTACCTCAACCCTTGCATTGAAGAAGTTTACATTCTCTCAGGGAAGCTAGTATCTGGACACAGATAAGCATAATATGAAAGAGAAGGGGAAAATAAATGTACTATGTGCCATTCTATCACTGAGAAGGGAGAGTTACATTTGACTCTGAAATCAGGAAATAAAAGCTGATAGGAGAGATGGGATGGAAATTGGACTTGGACCTTGAAGAGAGGTTATAATTTCAAGAAGCAGAGATGGGTATTCCAGGCTGCAGACCAGGACAAATGAACATTTTAGTGAGAGTCAACTCATTACCTGCTTCGTAACTGTGAAGTCATCCAATTGCTATGCTCCCGTCACTCTGAGTTAATATGGACCATCACAGACCTTAAAACTCAATAAAATGTTACTGCCCACTATGCAAATGGAAGTCTAAGGCCATCTCACTAAAACTGGCTTTCTTGGCTACTTGCAGGGCTTTCTTTGTTGAAGAGGCAACTCAGAGTCACCATATTTAGAACAAACACAGGAAAGAATCATCTATAGGAGCATCCATTGGGTCATAGATCTAGAACTAGAAGGGTTCCCTAGAGGCCCTCTTGTCCAAATCCTAAATTTTACAGATCAGTAAACTAAATCTCAGACAAATAGCTTGACCTGTCCAAGGTTCCCATGAACAATAAGAGCAAAGATTAGATTTAGGTCCAGGTCCTATGACTGCAAGTTTGGGTTTTTCACTCCCATTGAATGATCCTGCGTCCAGAAATTAGCTTGCTAGTGTCAGAAGATCACAGGGGATTAGGCAACTTTGGGAGAAACTAGGCTCGGTTTTTGTAGCATAGATACAGGAAGCCTTTCTTGATATTCTCATTATTTATTTTATTTATATTATTAAATATTTATATTCTTTATTAACACCACATTTATTTTTCTGTTTGTTACATTAAAGTTCCCAAATATCCCACTCCTTCCCCTCCTTGCATCATTTGACAAAAAAAAAAAAAAAAAAAAAAAAAAAAAAAAAAAAAAAGGTATATATAAAACTGTCTTGCTTGTTTCTATTTATCAGTTCTTTCTCTGGTGGTAGACATATACAAGCCATTCTTCAAACAATATTTCTGTTGTTGTATATAACATTCTCTTGGTTCTTCTCATTTTACCCTTCATAATTTCATGTAGGTCTTTCTGTTTATTTCTTTTTAATCCTTACCTTCCATCTTAGAATCAATACCATGTATCAGTTCCAAGGCAGAAGAATAGTAAGGGCTAGGGCCGTTGGGGTTAAGTGACTTGCAGGATCACACAGCTAGGAAGTGTCTGAGGTCCTATCTGTACCTAAGACCTCCCATCTCTAAGCCTGGCTTTCTATCTTCTGAGCCACCTGGCTGCCCCCTGAGTTCAGATCTTGTTTCCTGGCATCTACTGGCTTTGTGACTTTGAGTCCTCTCCTTGCTTTAGTTAACTCTCTAATACTACAAATACAGGAAAAGTGCCAACTTAAAGGAGGTTCTCTACCTGGATATTTTTCTTAGTATCAGTGAAGTTCCAGGTCTAAATCCTCTCCCTATTTTGTACATCCCTATCTATGTTCTTTTGTTCCAAAGTTCCTGAGGGCAGAGATGTGTTTTCATTTCCCCTGTATAGTGCCTAGGATATTGAAGGTATTTAAACTTTATGTTCAGAAGAAGCAGTGTTCAGTATATAGAGAGCCAAGGCTGGAAATGGGAGGTCCTGGGTTCAAATCTGGCCATTAGACATCTCCTAGCTGGGTGACCCTGGACAAGTCACTTAACCTGAATTGCCTAGTCTTTACCACTCTTTTTGCTTGGAACCAATACGCAGTGTTGATTGAATAGAAGATAAGAGTTTTAAAAAACTAACTTTATGTTCAGGTTCAAAATCTTTCTCTCTCACTCCCCCTCCTCCCTCCACTGGGAACACATACGCACACACACACACACACACACACACACACACACACACACATGCATGCATGCACACGCACAATACACAATATAAACATGTATAATTAAAGGAAAACAAATTTGCCCCCTTGTTCATTCTAGAAAAAACATCCTCGATTTGCACCCTGAATCCTTCACTTCTCCATGTGGAAGTAGGTAGCATGTTTCATCATGAGTCCTCTAGAATCGTGGTTGGTCTTTGTGTTGTTCAGAAATTAGTTTATTTACTTAATTTAAAAGTAAGTGCTTATTAAATGCCTACCCAGCTAACCGGATTCAGTCTTGTTTTTATCTTTCTTCCAATTTCCTTTCACCTTTTAGATCAGCAGAAAATTTTGCAAATCCTTTTTTCTAAGTCTCCCACCCCTCATTTTTGCCACTTTGAATGTCCTTCCCTTAGGGAGCATTAAGTTCCTTCCCAATCTTGCTGAGCAGCTGAGATAGCCCTACTCTCTGGGCACCAGGGAGGAGAAACATGAGCTGTTAATAGAGTTAAAGTGATTTCCCCCCACTTCCCCTGAGGAATCACTAGTACCTCTGTTAACTTTGCATCCATCTGCATTGACCTCTCTGCCCTACTATTTATTGATTGATAGTGGGTAAGTTGCAAGTTAGGGCAGGGAGAGAAGCAAAGGAGCATCCAATAGGACTGTTTTCTACTCAGATTGACCACATGTTCCACAGTTATTCATCCTCTGTACAGATTCACCCAATCTATAATGTATAATCTAAGATGAAGTGAGTGAGTGAGGTCATGTCTGGAAAACAGGAAAGCTACTGAGCTCCTTGGAGAAAGGTCTAATGGCTAGTTTGGTTAAATGTCCATTAGAATATGGAGTTGTACAGTTTTAGAGCTGGAAGTGTCCATCAACCATCTCTATCCCATCATTCTACAAAGAGGGAAACTGAGGCCAACAGAATTGAAATAACCTGAGACCCCAAAGCTAGTTAATGACTCTCTTTCCTTCCTTCTTATACTCAAATTATAATGCTCCTGATGTTCATAGGGGTAGACCTTTATGTGACTCCTGCTTCTAGAGGTAATGCATTCCTGGAAACTGGGTTATTAAAACCTGATTGTGGTAAGGTGATTATCTTGACTTTTTTTAATGCTATCTTTGTTGTATCATAAATCAGAATGAATGGAGGAGGAAGGAGCAAGAAGTAAATCCTAAAAGTAGGAAAAAGATGATACTCACAAATTATATAGAAGGTTATTTAGTAGTCTCCTTACCATCAAGTCCATTTGTGCGATTTTATTTTCTTAAAAGAAAAAAACATTAAATAAAGGAAGTGTTCGCATATATAGAACAGGGAAGAAAGAACAGGATTGCATATGAAACTCTGAATTGCTATTATTTATAGCTTGTTTTTCCTTTTAAGTTTATAATAAATTCAACATGTAACTTTCAAAGCTATCCTCCTTGTTCGTGCTTCTTTCTCTTCTGTTTTGTACATTTAAAAATATGCTTCAATGCCTGCTTTTTCTTCCTTTTGATTTTTTTGGGGATGGGGCAACCCTCTTCTACCAGCTCTCTTCTCCCTCCCAAATTATATCTCTCTCCCCATTAAACACTCGTTTTTCAAACGAGTCAATCTTGTATACTCTAAGAAATTTTTTTTCAAGGAAAATGGCTAATAGGTGATTAAAGGAGAAGAAAGGGAAGCAGAGGGCCTAGATGAGCCCCAAAGTATATAAACTCTGGCATGCTCCTAGGGCCATTGTTCTTACTTGATCCCTGGCCTAGTAATTTTGGTTAAAAAGAAATGATGTTATCTTAAATTAAACAAAACTTTTTTACCAACTACATGTAAAAATAAATTTCCTCACCAAGTTTTCCAAAGTTTTATGATCAAAGTTGTCTCCCTCCTTCCTTTCTCTTCCCTTGCCCAGAGCTGGCAAGTGATTTAATCTGAGTTATAAATGCATTATCATGCAAAACATATTTCCATATTGTTTAAGAAATGATATTTTTATACTGAATATACTCTCACCTGGTTTCCCAGCTTCAGCATAGTGCCAAGGCTAATTATAGATATCTAACTAGATAAAGATGTATATTTGTCTTGTGCGTAGGTATGTATATGTGTGTGCATACATAAGAAAAGTTTATGGGGGCAGCTGGGTAGCTTAGTGGGTTGAGAACCATACCTAGCCTCAGACACTTCCTAGCTGTGTGACCCTGGGCAAGTCACTTAACCCCCACTGCCTAGCCCTTACTCCTTTATTCTAAGACAGAGGTAAAGGTTTAAAAAAACCAACTTTATTAATTTTTCTAGCTGAAGTGTTGGTGTACTCTGGAAAATGGCACATGAATACACCAAGGGTAGAGTTGTGCAACTGTTTTGGAAAACACTTTGGAAGTATCCTAGAATAACAACTAGACTCTTTGACCCATCTCTGCCAGACATATACACTGATGAGGCTACAGAGAGAAAGGAAGATCTCATGTAAACCAATATGTTTCTAGTATCAAATTTTTGAAAGAAAAAACTGAAAACAAAGCACATGCCCATGTTTAAGGAGTGGTTTATTACTTGTGATGGAATGTTTTAGCAGCATCAGAAACAGAAAAAAGGAAGAATTCAGAGAAACCCTGGGAAATGAGAGAATCAAGAGAATGATATTCACGACTACAGTAAAGTCAGGGAAAAACCACCAAAAGATAGCCAAACTCAGATCAATGCAAAGATGAATTTTGATTCCAGAAAACTAATGACAGGTACCTCCATCTTCTTGGTAGGAGAGGTGGTAGCTACAGATGGATAATGAAGCACACAATCACAGACCTAGTAAATTTGTCATTTGTTTTGCTTACCTGTAAAGCAGGGTTATAATTATAAGGCAGTATTCTAATGGGGATGATACTGGATAGTGTTAACAATATTAAAAAGCATCCACAAAATAATTAATAAAGTAAGATTTTGGTTTTAATACATTTTTATAGATGTATAAATACAGCTGTATAAATATGTTAATTTTATAAATCATAAATTGTAATAAATTCAATTTTAATTTTTAAAAGTGCCTTATGAGCCACAGATAAATATTTAATCATTCATTTCTCCCTACAGGGATTATTTTTTGGAGGATGATGGAGAAATGGTGCCCAGAACAAGTCATGTAGCAGGTAAGATGGAAACAAGCACTTGCCTCTCAGTTCATTGTGCCCTGGCTGTCCATACTTTGACATCAGCAGCAGCATTCATATTAGTCTCTTATGGTTTGCAAAGTGCTTTACAAATATCTCTCATTATCCACACACACAAAAAAAACTCCACCAAAGTAGGAGTTATTATTGTCCTCATTTTGCAGATGAGGAAATTGAGGCAAACAAAGGTTAATTGACTTGTCCAGGGTCACACAGCTAACAAGCATTCGAGGCTGGATTTGCACTCTGGTCATCCTGACTCCATACAATTCCAGTAATCTATCCACTTAAATAGCTGGCTGATTCTTCACACAATGTAGGTGCCCAGAAAAGTTTTGTTAAATGTTAATAAATCTCATTTCTATAATATTTTAAGGCTTGTAATGTACTTTTCTCACAACTATCCTGAGATTCAATGCAACAAACAATTAGGACGTACTATGTGCAGGGCACAGGTTTAGGGACTAGGGAAATAAAGCTGCTTTTACTAAAGTTATTGATTCATTCAGCTTTGAAATTTCAGTTGATCTTTCTTACTTCTTAAAGTTAGAGGGTGCTACATTAAATAAATCCTTAATCCCTTTACCCCATCTCTCTTTCTCTCAGTGAGTGCCCAGGGATTAGAATAGACCTCTTCTTCGAAATCCCTTTAGCTTCTGGCCTTTTGCACACCTCTGGAGATCCAGGTTTCTCTAGGTAGGGTTAGTTTTTTTGTTTGTTTGTTTCTTTTAAAACCCTTACCTTCCATCTTGGAGTCAATACTGTGTATTGGCTCCAAGGCAGAAGAGTGGTAAGGGCTAGGCGATGGGGGTTAAGTGACTTGCCCAGGGTCACACAGCTAGGAAGTGTCTGAGGGCAGATTTGAACCTAGGAACTCAATCCCCTGAGCTACCCAGCTGCCCCTGGTAGGGTTAATTTTGATGCAGTTATGAGCAGTACAATTCCAGGAGACATTCAGTGAATGTGTGCCCACCTCTCCTTTAATAGATCTGCCCAGTGGATGGCTCTGAAAATGGTACCCCCTGCCATGCTAGTGCTGGGGTGATTCAATGTATTCCAATGAGCCCTACACATCCCTTATGCCTCACTTCTTATTCTCAATAGGGAGAATCATAGTATAATTGGATTTTTTAAATGCCTGGATCAAACTCTAAAAATGGAATCCTTCTTGCCTACTAGCCCCCTTACCTCTCCCCTCTTCCTCAGTTCTACCATTCTTCTCTGTTCTCATCTGAGCCAGCCTCCTTTCCCAATCCTTCCTGCCAATGTCAATCTAGCAGCAGGTATTGCACTGATGATGAACAGACTCCAGGCACTTCTGCACTCCCTTCTGGGTGCTTCTTAAAATAGCTGCCACATGCTCAAGCACGTTCTCTGTGGGAGTGACGTCGGCTGTGTAACTTCAGGTAAGTCGCTCACCTTCCCTGGGCCCCTCTTCCTCATGAGTAAAGTAAGGAGATTGGACAAAATTATCTTTAAGATTGCTTCCAGCTCTCTCACATGCTATGATTCGGCTACAATGAGAATGGCTGGCCAGCTTCTAAATTAAAGACCCATTCCCCACCTCCACTATAATGCCTTCTGAATAAAGGAGGAACTCCAGATCCCAGCATTTACTTCCCTCCCTAATCTGGCTCCAAACCACATCCATAGCCCTACCTCACACTACTCACTCTTGGTATACTCTAGAGTCAACTCAACCTGAACTAGTCTCTATCCAGTTCCCACCCTATCTTCGTCCATCTTCAAGATACTGGTCATGCCGTCCGCCATTTCTGACATGGATTCTTCACCACAGCCACCTCTAATTGCCGTTCCATAAAGTCCCATGTCCCTTGGGCTCCAATTCCTCTGACCATTGCCATGGGATCCTTCTTCCTACTCTCTCTTCTCCTATTTCTCCTAGGAGGCAGTTGGGTGATACAATGGTTAGAACACTGAATCTGCAGTCATGAAGACCTGTTTTCATATCAGGTCTTAGATGCTTACTAGCTGTCTGACCCTGGCAGGGCAAGTCCCTTAACCTCTCTTTGCCTCAGTTTCTTAATCTATAAAATGGGAATTTTCTAAGGAAGAACTGTGGGAGGAGAAACACAGAAGAAAAACAACTGCTTGAACATATGGGTTGATGGGGATATTATTGGGGATGGAGACACTAAATGATAACTCTAGTCCAACTATCAATAATATGGAATTAGGTCTTGATCAATGATCCATGTAAAACCCAGTGGAATTGTGCATTGGCTAAGAGGGTTTGGGGGAGAGGGAAAGAACATGAAACATGTAACTAGAGGGAAATATTCAAAATAAAAAGTAAAAAATAAAATAAAATATAAATGTTAGCACATTAAAAAATAAAATAAAATAAAATAAAATGGGAATTTTACCTACCTTACAAGGCTGATGTGAAGATCCAGTGAGGTAACACATGTATAATACTTTATAAACCTTTAAGAGCTATATAAATATTAGTTTTTGTCATTATATCTAGGCCTTCTCTTTCTGTGTATCCCACTGTTCCTTGTATTATAATTTCCCACAGAATTACAGAATGTCAGCGTTAGAGGGATCCCAATGATCATTTGGTCCAATCCTTACTTAAGCTGAATCTCGTTTAGAAACGTATTTGACAAATACACATCCACGCTTTGCTCAAAGATTTCCAGTGAAGGAGATCTCACTTCTTCTGGAAGCAATGCATTCCAGTTTGGGATGCCTCTAATTGTTGAGAGTTTTGCCTTGCCTAAAGCCTGAATTTCCCTTTCTGTAATCTTTATCCAATTGCACTCAGGTCTTCCTGACTCCAGTTCCAAAATTCTGTCCATTTAAACAGTTGACTGATAGTCTTCTCTTGGTACCAGGCTTCTTCCCATATTGTAGGTGCTCAGGAAAGGCTTGTCAAATGTTAATAGAGCTCATTTTAATAATGAACATATACCCTTTTGTATATACGTCTTTTCCCAATTATAGTGTAAGATGCTTTGAGAGCAGGGCTTATATTCTCTGAGTTCTTCACACATAGTATGTGCTCAGGAAAGGTTTATTAAATGTTAATTGAGCTCATTTTTATAATGAACATATAAGCTTTTATATATACGTTTTTTCCCAATTATAGTGTAAGACGCTTTGAGAGCAGGGCTTATATCTTCCCAAGGTAGCATCTAGCATAGCTACTTGCCTAATTACTTAGGAAGGACTATAGATGCTTAATAAGCCTTCTTTTAATCGAATTCTTTATTGAATTGAGCCCTATTGTTAGGGTACAGCTTTATAGTTTGACTTATCCTGGTGGGAACCTGATCCCAAATTACTTACCATTTAGATAAAATGATCTGAAGACAATGGTTTAAAAAGATTGTGTCCTTTTGTTGTAGAGTTGAAAGATCATTGCCTAGGCCTATGCCCCAAAGAGATCAAAGGGGAAAAAAAAGATCTTATATTTGCAAAAATATTTATAGCTCCCCTTTTTTGTGGTGGCAAAGAACTAAGGGAAACTAAGGGGTTGCCCATCAATTGGGGAAAGATTGAAGAAGTTTTGGTATATAACAGAATACTTTTACACCATAAGAAATAAAAAAGATGATTTTAGAGAAATCTATGATGACTCCTATGAACTGAAGCAGTGAAATGAGCAGAACCAGGAACAGATTTTATATTATAATAGTGACATTAAAAATAAATTACTTTAAAATTCTTAAGAACTCTGATCAACTCTGATCAACCATGATTGCACAGGATAGATGATAAAGAATGTTACCCACTTTTTGACAGTCTAAATTTGCAGAATGACTCACACATTCTTAGACATGGCCATATGGGGATTCATTTTGCTTGATTCCTTTTTTCTTCCTTGAGGGAGGGGGGAATTGGGAGGAAGAGAAAAGAAATTCTTACTCATTGCAATAAAATAAATAAAATGAAATTTACTTAAAAAAAAAAACACACAAAGAAAACTGGCTCTGGAGTCAGAGGATCAGAGTTTAAATCACCTCTCTGATAGTTAACTGTGCATGACTTTGGGTAAGTCATTTATCTTTTAGGGGTTCCAATTTTGTCGTTTGCAAAAAGAAGGGACTAGACTGCTCTAGGTCCATGATCCACTGAGGATCTTGACGACACTGTCAGAGAACAGTATTTGAAGAGCCTCTGTAGACTGGAAGAGATGAAGCTTAGAATTTACTTAGAGCTATTTGCATATCTTAGGCCATCCCATGTTCTTGATTCCAAATATTCAGATGTTTCAGCAAACTGGAGATACCAAAGGGGCAAAAAAATCAACATGGGCACCAACCCCAAATTGCTATTAACCATCCCCCTTTTTTTTGGTTCCTTTTTCTTGATAGCTTTTCTCAGTGAAACTAAAGAACGGGGTCCCCCTATGCAATCACACGCCTGGAGAAGTTTTGAGAAGGGTCCTTTGGGGCAGACACATTCCTTGAGAGCATTTGAGAAGGCCCCTTTGGGACAAACACAGGCCCTCAGGGATTTTGAGAAGGTAAGTGGTCTGGGGTGGCCATTACTTATTCCTAGAAGAAGTGGTGGTGTAATAGGAGAGTATCACCTATAAAATAACCCTGGGGATAAAATCACTATAATAATTGGGTGGTTTCCTATAATCCAGTGATTCCCAAAGTGGGCGCCACTGCCCCCTGGTGGGTGCTGCAGTGATCCATCGGGGCAGTGATGGTCACAGGTGCATTTATCTTTCCTATTAATTGCTATTAAAATTTTTTAAAAATTAATTTCCAGGGGGCTAAGTAATATTTTTTCTGGAAAGGAGGCGGTAGGACAAAAAAGTTTGGGAACCACTGCTATAATCCCTAATCTTCTGGCATATAGATCAAGAGTTGTATGCTGGGTGCGCTAGGGAATTGAGTTCTTAGGGAAAAGGTTTCTTCTGCTGAGCTCAGGCAGGATTTTGGGTTCATTCCCAGGTAGGGAATCATCAGGCCACTGAGGAGAACTATACCTAGACCAGAGTAATCTTGAAGGGCATATTCCTAGCCTAAACTAGGTTCAAGTTTAAGTTCACCCCAGAGGAGTAAAGTTATTTCATGCCTTAACCTCCTTAACTTCCTCTCAGGAATCTCCCAAAGTAGCCTGAAGCTCACATGAGTCCAGAAATCACACTGTCCCTTGGACATGAAGCCAGCTTGGACTAGGAGCAGATGTTTCCACCATAAACTGTATGTCCCCTAGTCCCTAGATTCATCACAATAATTAGCGTTTTTCTTACTGCTCTAAGTACAAAGTTTGCAAAGTGCTTTATGTGTGTTACCTCAGCTGATCCTCATAACCAGCCTGGGAGGGAGAGGTAGCTATTAGCTCTGTTTTATAGATCTCTTCCTGGAAAATGCCCAAAGGTCATGCTATATGATGGTACCATCTTTCTGTAGATAGATCCTGAGAGGTTTGGGATTCCCTGGATCCTACATAGACAAGCTCTCCCCCTGCATTGGCAAGAGATTCTCAATTAAACAGGGATGGCTCGAGTTTGGGTGGACCCACAAAGTCTTCTGAATTACATTTGCCTCCATCTCAGTTCACACCCTCCCCTGCTTGACATTCTTTGGGGAGCCAAGAGAGGTTCTCTAAAAAAACACTAACCTTCTTTCTGTCCTTTTTGATAAGGGTTACTATGGTAACTGCACAAGGCTTCTGGGAGTTTTTGAGTGGGTTTTAAAGACTAGGACTGCAGGATTCTGTAGATCTGTTAGATGGTGGTGGTGAGTCGTGAGCTTTGTGTTTTGGTGGTGGAGGGTAAACTGGAGACTTTAACTACTAGAGCTTAGAGTCCTGAACAGCTGGGTGGTGGTGGTGGGTGGCAAACTAGGAGCTTTGCCAATATGGTGGACCTGTTCTTCCTCTCTCCCTCCTAGCCTTTGAGATCTGATACAGTGTGAAGAGGGAGATTAGGGCTATGTAGAGTTAACAGTTGTGTCCCCAAAACACACTGCTAGCTCTTTTGTTTCTCTTTTGGCAAATAGATGTTTGGAAGTTTAGCACCCAGAGCACCCCTTCCCTCATATATGGAGCACCAGGAGAGCTACCTAGAAAAGGCTCAAGGGACTCTGTAGGTCCATATTTATTTAAAACCATAGCTTATGAGCCCCCATCAATGTGTTTTCATTTCCTCTGGTCAACAAGAAGACCCAATTAGCACAAAAGAAAGGCATTTAATGAAATAGCATAATAAGAAAATGTGCGATAGGACTCCCCACCCCCTCAATAAACCTATCCCACAAATAATATATGTGCTATATAGGTGGAGATTAAGCATATATTGGAATCATACCTGAGGGAGAACATGCAAAGGAACTAGGGCACACATATGGAAAGACATTTCACATCTTTGACACCAAGAAGGGGGGAATCCATTGGTATCTTATAGTGATAGTCATCATTCTACTATCATCGAACCTATTCCCAGGGAATGTGGTATCTCTATGTCTCCTCTAGGTATGTTGCTCCTCTGATCTTGTGGTGACTGCTGGGTGCATGCTCTCAGCTGAGGGCTGCTCCGGTGACCACTGGATAGGTAGTTTCTGCTGAACACAGAACAAATCTCTGTTAGAAATACCTATCCAGGTTATAGTTAGATATTCCCAAAATCTTCTCTGGTTTAATATGCAAATGGATGGTAATCAAAATACAAGTTAAGAAATCAAAGTAATTATTCTTTATTCATCTAGCACTCATCTTTGCTTTTAGAATGCCTATATCTGCAGCAAAGTCTTATCACCCTGATGCTATACTTTGTCTAATGAAAAAGAATTTCAGTGTCCCTACAGAAGCACAGGGAGATCATAGAATGAAAAGTTTTGAAATTCACCCTGGATTAATGACAACAAGAAATGAGGGAAAAGAAGGAAAAACATCTTCTTTTTTCCCCTTTTTTAAACCCTTCCCTTCCCTTTTAGAACCAATACTGTGTATTAGATCTAAGGCAGAAGAGTGGTAAGGGCAAAGCAATGGGGGTTAAGAGACTTGCCCAAGGTCTCACAGTTAGAACATGTCTGAGGTCATATTTGAACCCAGGACTTCCCATCTCTAAGCCTGGCGCTCAATCCACTGAGCCACCTAGCTGCCCCTTGAATTGTGTATATTTCAACACTAACTGATGGGATTAATGCTTATTGGGTCTCATCCAAAGAGTTGATTGATGACTCTATTTTGAGGAAAATGCTAATTTTTAAGAGATTATAGTAACAGAGTAGCTACTTTAGGAGGTAAGGAAGGTGGTAAGTAAAAGTAAGAGACTGAGAGAGTGAAGAGTGTCAAAGGTAAGAGAGTGTGTGTGTAGGGGTTTTCAGAAATGTTTTTTATTTTGGTTAATTACTAAGGAAGGGGTCATTTGTTTGGACTTTTGTTGCCCTGTGTCTCTAGGGAACTAATATCACTTTACCCAATGGCCCACTTTGGTCTTGTGGCTTTACCCATAGTTCACTCTGTTTGTCCACTTGGGAGAAAGGGAGTGGCAGCAAACTGCAATGTAAATGGAATGCTAATAATACATTAAGCACTCTGGAGCAACTTTAGGTCACTTTTGTTCTTTTCTGAGCAGACTCTAAAGGAGAACAATGAGTATGGAAACTGATCGTTATTTGAGCCTAGTCCTGTGTGCCTGGGAAACGGAACCACCTATATTGCTGTCCAGAGACCCCAAACCAAGGACCTAGGTTATGTCTAAAGATTGATGTGAGGATTTTTCTCATAACTGTGGATCTAAGCAACTCCTATGTATTTTATGAAAGGTAGCTCCATTTTAATCAACTAATTATTATTTCAGTATTCTTTTGATTGTGTAGAGTTACTTGGCAGGATTTGTGGGGCATTTCAGTCCACATAACTAACTTCTGTTTATGTGGGCTCATTCTTGGGTAGCTGCTTCTACAACTTGACCCTCAATCAAAAACTTAAATTAGAGAGACTATTTGAGTAGGTCATCAAAAAAGGGAGTGTGGTACAGTTACTGTAGGGCAAATGCCAATGAATATGATCAAAATACTAAGTGCCTTCGAAAATATCAAATATGCATTCTGGATATGGCTAGAATATGTTTTGCGTGACTTCACATACATAATGGATATCATCTTACTTGCCTTCTCAATGAGTGAGGAACAGTCTGAAGGGAGAATTTGGAACTCAGAATTGAAAAATTTATTGTTAAAAAATTAAAATAAAATAACGTACATGCTGGGATTATTGCTAGCACAGTGGGAAGAGAAAAATTGGGTTGAGGTAAGGGAAGCAAATCAGTCAGCAAACATTTATTACTGTGAGCTAGGCACTATGCTAAGTGTTAGGAATCCAAATACATTAATAATAATAATAAAGCATTTAAATAGCTTTTACTATGTATTTGCCTGGAGGCAGAAAATGGATAGAGTAGCCTGGAGTTGTGAAGACCTGAATTCATATTTGACCTCAAATATTTATTAACTGTGTGATCCAGAATAAGTCATTTACCCTCTAGTTGCCTCAGTTTCCTCATCTGTGAAATGAGCCAGAGAAAGAAATGACAAACCACTCCAGCAGCGTTGTCAAGAAAACCCCAAATGGGATCACAGAGAGTTAGACACAACTGAACAACAACATGTACTTACAAGGTATTATGCAAAGCATTTGACAAATATTTGAGATAGTCTGAGAGTTTCCATTCTAAGGTGAAGGTGAAAAGACACACAAAAGCACTTGGTAGAGGAAGTCCGGAGAGCACCGTCCTTAAATGAAAGTTCCAGAAGGAGAGGCTCAAGGGTGGAGGGTACTCCCAATGTGAGAATTCTAAGGCTGGAGTGAGCTTCAGGCTGAATAGGTTTTTGGGGCATGATAGAGGAAATCTAAAATGTAACTTAGAGAGAAAGGAGGTATAAGCAAGGGAAGAGTCTGGATGCTTGGGAAGAGAGGGGATCTGCTGAGAGATCTGTGCTATGTCATGATGAGTTCCAGGGCCCACCTAATAGCAATAGTTCCAGCAGAGAATATTGAGATTTCAGAGATACTCTTGTTCCCTCTCTTCCAAATTTGCTGAACTGATTGACCTGAAATTCAGGAGACCAAGACTCTGATTCCACAATTAAAAGATAAAAGCCTTAGAATGTAAATGCTGATTAATGCATCCACTGAGTATTTCATAATAAATTATAAATCAGTCAGTCAATAAGTTGAAGTGTAAATGATTCATGTGTGAGCCTTCCTGGCTTTGAGTGATGCTGAAAAAAATGGAAAGATATAGGGTATCTGATAAAAGGGGTAGTCACTGAGAGGGGGAAAGGATAGGGCAAGATGGCATCAAGGATGAGAACTGTAACTAGGCCAAATTGCCCCTGAGGAACATTCACTTGGGGAAAAGATGAGGAAGGATGGTCAAGTCTGTCAGTTTGGATGAAGGCTAATTAGTTGTGGCCTAGAGAATAGTCTAAATAAGTGTAGTAGAATGGAGGAGAATGTGATAACTCTTAGGATTTTGGCACAGAGTGAAACTCATGCCTTGAAAGGCTAGGAAGGAAGACAGCTTGAGGAGAGGGCCACTATGATCAAAGATCTTTCAAAGGAAGCTAGAGCTGGTCACCAGGTGCATCCAGAAGTTGTGAAGATTTCCCTTTCATTGCCCAAAACAGCATCTTGGGACAAAGTCCTAATTAACCCAAGTTAATCACATCTTTGCCAAGATAAATTTTGAAGATTTTACAATTTTGACTAGGCTTGTTTTCTTTTAAAATTTTTACTGATATCTTTTGTTCTTACATCACCTTCATTTCCTGATATTCCTTTCTCCTTTTCCCCACTCAAAAAATTGTTCTATTATATAACCAAGATTAAGGGGGGGAAAAAGGGAAAATAAAATTTGCAAAACTTACCAACCCATTATTTGAGATGTATAATATGAAATGTTCCACCCTCATAATTTCCCACCTCTACAAAGATGGGGCAAATAGACATGCATTTTCTCCTTTCTCCTTTCTGGCTAATTGTTATTATTACATAGCATTTGTTTTTTTATTATGATTCTTTCCATTTACATTGTTGTAATCATTTCATGTTTTTTTCCTGGTTCTGCTTACTTTACTTTGTATCAGTGCATATGTCTTTCCCTGATTTTCTATATTTTTCATATTCATTGTTTCCTTTGGCAATGTAATATCCAATCTCCTTTAGGTCATATGTAGGTCTAACTGATCAGGGACAAATGAAAACTTTGCATAGATTCCCACCCTGGGGAGGGGGAGAGAAAATATGAATTCTAAAATGCTAGAAAACAATTGTCAAAAAATTGTTTCTATATATAGCTGAAAAAAGAGGAAAAAGAAAATATCCCGTGATCACTGGCAAAAGTTAGTTTTGAAAGGAGACTGCAGGGGAGGTATGGAGGAAGAAAAAAGAATTAAGCCTTTGTAACTGACATTTGATGGTAGTACATATGGGAAAGGGCATGAGAAAGAGATCCAGATCAACAGAGGTATCATATTATTTGGAGAAACAAGAAACACTTAAAATTTTTGAGTACAAGAGAAAGGTAATTTTTGTTGTTTGTCCTTCATTTTTTTTTTAACCCTTGTACTTCGGTGTATTGTCTCATAAGTGGAAGATTGGTAAGGGTGGGCAATGGGGGTCAAGTGACTTGCCCAGGGTCACACAGCTGGGAAGTGGCTGAGGCCGGGTTTGAACCTAGGACCTCCTGTCTCTAGGCCTGACTCTCACTCCACTGAGCTACCCAGCTGCCCCTGTCCTTCATTTTTGAAGATCACTAATGACATCATGGGTGATGTTTTGACTTGCACGTGAATTGGATTTAAGTGACAGAGTTGCACAAAGTTGTCAGCCTCACTTTCTCTTCCAGAATCATCCAAGTGCAATTCAAGATCGACTCTAGACAATTCTAGATGACTGACAATGGCTAGGAATACAGTGGATAACCTTGGCATCTTTGATTTCTGACCAAACTCTAAGAGTTCCACATTACCTGCTTTAGCTGCCTTCATAGCCATTGGAACAAATTTTTCTCATCTGCCCATTTCACCAGGGGAACTCTTCACATTCTTAGCATAGACATCCCCTTAACTCACCAGTGGGTTTGAAACCTAGTGGTTACCCTCAACCTGGTTTAGCCCATCTACCTAGATGATTTTACTGGAGTGTGGCTGTTCCTTGGAGCCAGAGATGAGAGTTGGGTAAAATGTCAACCCCAAAATGTGGATGAGCAGCCCCAAAAACGGCTCAGCAAGCTCTCACAACAGAGATGCTAGTTCTTCTAGGACACTCCATATACCTCACACTAGAAAAAAGTAGTATCGTCTAGAAAGAGTCCTAGAATTCCATTCAGAAGATAGCTTGCATTGGAGTCATGACCTTGAGAGATACTTATCTTCTTTGTTCTCTGGCCTTCAGTTTTCTCATAAATATAAAAAGAGAGAACATAATTAGATGATTTCTATGGTCTCTTCCAGGTCTAACATTCTGTGATTCTAAATATAGTAACAGTTCAAGACAACAGGAGAAAAGATATGTTAAGGAAAGTAGTAAGTATCTAATCTATTGCCAAATGAATGATTCAGGAAATGATGACTACAATATTTCAGGGGCAGAAGAATATACCATATGTTGGAACCATCTCCAAGGGCTTCATAGAGAAGGGAAAATACAAGTTGTTTCTTGAAAATGGGTTGAAGGGGCTACTGGGTGGCTCAATAGATTGAAAGTCAGGCCTAGAGAGAGGAGGTCCTGGGTTCAAATACTCTAACTGTGTGATCCTGGGCAAGTCACTTAACTCAATTGCCTAGCCCTTAGTGCTCTTCTGCTTTGGAACCAATACACTCTATTGATTCTAAGATAGAAGGTAAGGGTGGAAGGAAGGAAGGAAGGAAGGAAGGAAGGAAGGAAGGAAGGAAGGAAGGAAAGAAGGAAAGAAGGAAAAGGAAAGGGAAAAGGAAAGGGGA